>NW_004567130.1:15055213-15068115 GCF_000260355.1 Condylura cristata
CTGCACCCCACTCTGTCTCTGGTGAATCCTCTCACCTTCCGCATCTCTGGCCTGTACCCCAGTTCTGTACAAATAAATAAATAAATAAATCTTTTTTAAAAAAAAATGAGAATGGGGTTTCTTCTGGGAGTAATGAAAATGTTCTGGAATTAGATGTGGATGATTACATAACCTTGTGAATATGCTAAAATCACTGACATATGATTTGAAAGGGTAGATTACACTGTATATGAATGACATCTCAGTTATATTGAGGAGAGTCATGAGGAGAAAAGTATGTTGGAAACAAATTTCAAAGGACTTTGAACATCAGAAAAAGATCATGGAGGGTTCTCCCTGGTGGAACAACGGGTTAAAGGACTGCATTATGAAACCTTCTGAAGCCACTGCAGCACGAGTTCAATTCCGGTCAGGGAGCTGACGCCACATGGTGTGGCAAACCTCTCCTGATGCACCCACTACTCCCTTCAGCAGGGTACTTTGTCAATCTGCCTGTTCTGCTCTCCACTCTGTCTCTGGTGAATCCTCTCACCCACCACACCTCTGGCCTGTACCTCAGTTCTGTAAGCAAAAATAAATAAATCTTAAAAAAAAAAAAAAAGATCATTGGAAATTATCATCCATGAAATAGCAAAAGAAGCAAAGACAGATAGACAAAACAGAGAAGGACAAAAAGTCCTGAGAATGTCTCTTCCCTCTGCTAGAAAAACAAGCCTCAGGGAAGCAGGGGCCCATCTTATTCACACTGTAGAAACTCCAGTGTCTCAGGTAAGTGTGAGCAAATGAGCGCCTAAAGGTTACTCTGGTTCTGTGTGAGAGTGAGGCAACCAAGATGGTATTATTTGAAGGCTAATTGTACAAAAATTCAGTGTAGACCTAAGCAATGTGACTCCAAGCCAGGAACATCTATACAGAGAAGCAAAAAGCTGGAAAGAAGCAAGAGATTTTCCAAGAGTCTTTGTTCTCTGATTATATAAAATGCAAAAGTGTTACAGTTTTTGATATTAAAAAAAAAAAAACCTAAGCCTCTAAAGCCTCTAAATAGATTCTACTTATTTTAAGAGAATAAGGAAGAGAAGGAAAAAAAATAAGAAAAATACTAGATAAGTACAAGAGGAAGACAAGATGAGGAGGTCACTGTCTCTTTAAGAAGCTCCTTGGAGATATATAACTGCAGAAAGCCTGGTGAATACAACATTGATTGGGAATGAGGTAACCACAAACACCACTGTCTCAAATGAAAAGGGATTCAAGATCTGACCCAGAAAACAAGCATCGTAACCACCAGATAAAATTTTAATGATAAACACAAGATGCTCTACATACAAGCAAGATTGAAGTATCTGATGCTGGGCCATAAACCTAAGGTTCTCTTAGAAAGGGAGTCAGAGGAGCCTCTCTGACCCATAGATCAGATTTCAGTTATCGATCCACAAAACTCTGCCTTCTCTTTGCCTGTGCCAGCATAAACTGTGATACTGAACAGACCTCAAGAGAATGGTGGAGCAGGACAGGCAGAACTGGCATCTGGACTCATCATGACAAATCTGGCTTTTGAAGGTTCTGGTCCAGACAAGACATTCATGATTGGCTCTTGAGCTTAAAGTCTCCTTTATTTCTATTTCTTCTATGACTTTTGTTTCAATCTTGCCTTCTGCCTTGTTCTAACACACTAAGAGACTCTTTAAAACAGAATGATGTAAGTACCTTTCAGAGTTGCCACAATTTTCTGAATAATAGGCAGAAAGGATCTAAGACATTAGGAACTCTTACACCCAGGTTCTGCATGAAGGCAGAAGCCTAAAGCCCCACTGACACCTAGATGGAGAGAATTCAGAATTTCTGGTCCATTCATCTTTCTACAACTAATTCTTCAGCACTCCCAAGGGCGTGAACTGTAAACCAAAATCTAAAGAAAATGCTAGTCCTAGGCTTATCTTTTTTTTTTTTTTCAAATAACATTTTATTTTAAAGATTGATTTATTTATGCATACAGAACTGCAGTACAGGCTAGAGGTGCAGGGGTGATAAGAGACACCAGAGACAGAGTGGGGAGCAGAACATGAAGATTGATGAAGCACACTGCTGAGGGGAGCAGGGGATGAGATAGGAGAGGTCTGCAGCGCCATGTGGATCACCTCCAGGGCCGGGATCAAATTCGCACTGAAGTGGCCACAGCTAGCTTGCAGGGCTGTGCTCTAACCCTTTGCACCACCAAGGAGGGCCCAGCTTATCTTTTTTAAAGCACAAATACTTCACAAATATGGCATACCACAAAATATTAAAACAATGACTGGAGTTCCAGGCCAACCACTGCTTCTCAAGGTTTACTTCTAAAGGAAAGTTGTTCTTTTTCTAATAAGACTTCCTACTAGTAAGTTATTTCACTCCAAGGTTTGCTTTATTCTTTTCCCTTTTTCTGGGGCAGCTTGTTCCAAAGTCAATCCAGACTCACAAGTTTTAAGTGTTCTTATCATCACAATATGACACTTAAGTATAACACAATTTGAGAATGTAGTTGAAGATGTCTTAATCCAAAGGAAACTGATCTTCTCATTATGCATTAAAGAAATACACAGCGAACTATCAAAAATTCATTAAAGTAGGTTTTAGAATAGAAGCAAAGGAATTTACAGAAGCTAAAATTAAACTTCATGGACATGGAGACAAATAAAAAGCCTACTTTTGAACAAACTAACTAGCAAATACACACGATGTTGTAGGAAGGGCGATTATGCATGTTCTCAATCCTCCCTCATAATGAAGGCTTCAGAACAGGAGGATGAGAACAGGCCCTGCTTGTGCCAACACTTATTATTCTTACTGGACTTTTTTATGTCTTCATAAAATACAAACTGTTTGCCTTAATGAAAATCTAACATAACATGCCACAGGAGTGATTTAAAAGCTAGCAGAGACAAATGGAGATAAATGGGTTACAGAGCTGCTCCACACTACTCCCCTCTCACCACTAACTTCAAAGCTCTCAAATACCAAAGAGCAGACTCATGGAGTTTCCCCTCTTACACGTGGGCTGTATGTGGGAAGGTACAAACTCTCCAGGAAAGATAAGGTCAGTGGGGCAAAAGGCCATTGGGACTTAAGAGGGTTATACATAAAACATGAAATCCCTTCGGATGGAAAGGGCGAGGTAAGAAACAGCGCTGCTTACCCAGCAATGACAACGCCGTCGTGAGAACGCACGTCACACAGAACCGCATCAGGGATATGTTCCAGCTCGCTCACAGCGCCTTTGCGATTCTGCAAAGGAAAAGGGGAATGAAATGTATACTCTCCTTGGGACAGCCCAGGACAGACCACCTCACATTCACCCACCTTGCACAACTGTTTCCTATAGGACACACTGTGTTCAACTCCAAGGGGCTGGAGACAAGGATCAGAAAGGGTGTGTCGAGCATAGTTCTAAACATCAAGCAGGTGCTTGATAAATAGGAGCAACTACTGCTGTCTGTATTACTAGGAGGATGGAGGAGACCACCATTAAAATATCACGTGATATTTTCCCTGCCCAGGCATGTGCAGGGAAAACCGCACTATGAGCTCAGGAAATGCCAGGGCCAAGTCTAAAGCTGAGGGACCAGTCATGTCCTAGTGGGCTGTCCTGCTAGTGGGGATGTGGGGACTGAGGGGAGGTCTCGAGTCACTCATGTGAGGGTTGCCACAAAGTTTACTAGAATAGAAAAGCTCTTTTGAGGAACAAGGTATTGGAAGAAAAGGAGGACGATCAGATTGAAAGCCACCCTCGTCACGGCCCTGCCAGTACCACTTGTGACGAGACAACCAAGGGGAGTGAACCGCTCTAACACACCCTTTCCTGACCCTGTTTTCTTTCACTCCAGAATCACATCAAGAATTCCACAAACACAGTTAATGCCAAGATGACTGTCGAGCACATCACTTGGGCTGTCCCACTGCGATGGTGCTGCAACTGACAGGCAAGTTGGCCTCACACCCCACAGCAGCTGGACTCGAGTTCTTTAGGGCAACATCTGCTCCAAACTGAACATGTACAAAGCATATGCCTTTGTGCTTTTTAGAGAAAAACAGTGAGCGGGCATTCAGTTAAGTTAACACGTACACTATTATGAAGTATAGCTGCTACCAGGTGGGTCTTTACACACCCTTACTTCTGCATCTCTAGCCCCAAAGAGGAGGTGGTACTTGTCTCCTTCCCTAACTTTCTCTATTACCAAAGAGGAAATAAAGACCTTAGCTGCTGCTTTCTCTCTGAGTTTGACATCTTTGAATTTGAGGCAGGTACACTGAACAGCTCTGGTTCGCATGCAAACTGCCAAGGAGTCCCTCTTATCCAACCAGAAAGGCCCCAGTTTATGCCACCTCCCTAGGTTTTCCTTAAGTTACAACCCCTGCTACCAGGATAAGGTCCTCTGCTTTCTGCCCCCAGTTTGTCCAGGCAGTTTTCTTTGTCAAATCTTCATACCTGCTTCTTATGTCTTTCACACAGACCTAATCAAGCACACAGCAAGAAGACCGGAGGCCCCCCAACCCAAGTTCATTACCTGGTGGTTGTGTACAGACAATGGGGCCAGAATGATTTTATACAGTGGTGATAATTTAATGGCCTAGCAAAGGGTAGCTGCGCTGATTCTACCTTAGAAAGACAATATTCAACAGGGAGTGAGTTTGCCCATCAGGGGACATCTGACAATGTCAGAAGACATTTCTGGTTGTCACATCTGGGTTAGGAAGATAGTGTTGCTAGCCTCGAGTGGGTAGAAGCCCAGGTTGCTACTTAGCACCCTGGAAGCACAGGACAGCTCTCACCAAAAAGAATTATCTGGTGCATCACTCACAGCAGGAATATAAAGGACCAGAGGAGAAAATAATAATAATGAACAACTATAGACCAGAGACATTTTACAGGGGTGGAGTGGGGAATGGGATCAAAAATGGGTGGGGAGGAAAGTGCACTGGACTATAGTGATGGCACATGGGTGATTTGGTGATGGCAGCCCACAGGGATTACAACTGAGCTGGAAAATGGCACAAAATGATGTGAAAATAAACTATTATATTATTTAAAAAAAAATTATCTGGTGCCAAATATCACTAGTGCTGAGGTTGAAAAACCTTGAATTAGAGAAATGCTGCTCTTACTAACTTTGCTAGAAATGATACAAGGTTGCCCAGACAGAAGTATTCATCACTCATCAGATTATGAGGTGACTGGGGACAGACATACACATAGGAAGTATGTCACCAACAGTAATGAGCAAAGCTTGTTAATTTCAAAGTCTGTCAGGACTGACCTATACAGAAGAAGAAAGAGTAGAATCCTGCCTCTCCCATACAAGTGAATACCCAGCTGGGCAGCTGGGGGACACTCCACCACGCTGTCTCATCAAGTCTCCAGCGGCTATAGGTAATACTGCTCTTGACAGTTATTTCCTATAGAAACATTTCACTGTGCAAAATCTTAGCTGTGATCTAATATCTCTATATAAACATTTTGAAGTGATAAATGTTATGGACGCAAGCCAAGGGGTTATGTGAGGGAAGAGAAGACTTAGAGACATTTAGTAATCTCCCACTTACAATTACTGGAAATAGCATTTTCAGCTTCTCTTTCGTATTCAGGTGGCACTTTAGCTTTCTTGGTCCATGAAAGGGGCAGTACTGAGCGCTATCCAAAGACCCTAGCTACCAGAGGGGAAGTGACTTGCATCCCAATCTCACCTTTTCTCTCCAAGAGAACAGAATGCTCCCAAACAGTGTGATAAAAATGAAAGCAGATATTCTAGTGGCAAACAAACTAGAAAGCAAACTCCTTAGGGGCCTTCACCTTACCCCCCTCTTTTGGCTTTGGCCACTAACCTCCAGCTTTACTGGGAGACTGTCTTTAATCCTAGTCATGCATCCCTGTGCTCTTACAGACTACCATTCTACAGGTGACGACGATATTGGCCACTGCCTACCTTCCAGTTGGTTCTTAACATGTGTTCCTTGGCTCGGCACTCTTGGAAGATGAGCTTCCAGCAAGAATAATCAGAGATGCTGCTCTCAGGAAGGTGCCCTTCCTGTTGGCACAGCCTGTACCAGAGCACTTCATCTTCTGCAATCACCTTCCATGTCTTGCTCACCTAAAACAGAAGTGACACAAACGTCAAATTCTGCAATTAGAGAAGCCCCTTGTCATCCAAAAATCAATCAACACCTTTATTATTGCCCTGGGTTTATGGCAGTATAAAATGTCTCATTAACAAAACACTCTGAGGTGAAAAAAAATACAAGCAAATGTTTCGAGTTTTATCTTTCAAGATTTCAAAATTGTCATAATACCAGCTAATGTCACATTTTAGACTACTTGGATAAATTATGTAATATAGAAGAAAAAATACACAAACATTTAAGACAAAAATGTATGCTGTAAAATATTAATAATGATACAATTATAACCATACATTTTTCCAGCACATTATTTCTCTACTTTTTACCAACAGGCACTTGCATTTCCATCTTACAGAGCTAAAGACTGATTATCACTAAAATAAGAGGCTGGAATAAGAAAATACCCAGAACTCAGAACTTCTCGCTGTATGAAAAATTCAAATTTATATATGTGAGAACTTAGATTTGAAATGGATAGACATAAAAATATATATTTGTAGAAAATTCAAGCTGTTAACAAGGACAGTAAGACCCGATATGGAAAAATTTATGTTCTGTATAGGCTGAATTTCAAATCCAACAGTATCCAGAGAAAATGCCATTTTAGCTATTAGGTTTTTTGTCTTGGCCCTACTTTAGGGGAATAATGGATACAGGAAAGAGTACAAAGTTGGGCAGACTCTACAACAGTAAGCCAGCACATCAACAGGCCCTGGGGTCTGCAGTGGTGACAAAGGATCAAGAGCTCAATGCTTTCAGGCATCCGGGGCTGCAACTCACTTCCAATAAGTTAAGAGCCATGACCAGCAGTTTACAGTAACTGTGCTCTTTTAACACCTCCTTGGGGTGACTTTAAGACAGCAAACACATGGACAAGGAGAAAAAACCCAAAGCAAAGTAAAAGAGGCGAGCACAGCATGCTTATTAATACTCTTATTGCACAAGGGTGTTTCGTGTGACAAAGTACTCAGGGGGAGCAGAGTAAAGAGCTCTGAAAATCTGTTCCTTCACAAAAGCATGAAGAATACTGCCAAAATTGATCAAAATTAACATTTTCAACACTTTTGAAATTAACTAAGCACATGCAACATTCTAAGGATCATTTATTCAAGAAAAATGGCTGAATCTTGGTAGAGTAGCAACCTTTGTGTCATTTTAACTCCTCTTCCTCTTCTAGTGCAATAGTAACCTTGAAAACTGACCACCTCACAACTCTGATTAACAGTAAAAGCCAGGAGTCTAGCTGCCACCAGAGAGGTCAAATGAGCTTACAGCTCTCCAGAAGTGCATCCCTGGAGAGCTGTCATTATTTGACCTGTCTGCAGCTTAAAGGAAAGCTCTACACTGAAGGTTTGTCTTTGTTTGACCTATCTCAAAGCTCATTGTCCTATCTCCATAGCAATCAGGAAGAACTGTCTAATACCACAGTTGACCCAAGACTTGGGGCTGAAAGGAGACTATTCAAAAACTTTTAAAGGGGACCTAAGGAATGGGGTGTCCACAAAGGACTTTGAAAAGCACCAATCTATTTCTGGGCCTTGAAAATGCCATGACACACATACAGGACTGTGTGTGTCACTAAGAAATACCCCACAAAGTGCTATCTCTAAACTCTAGTTAATTGAGGCTCGCTACAACAGGAAATAAAGGACAAGACACAGCTGACGGCAGAAAGCACCTCATCAAAGCTGGCAAGATTACTGACACAACATATTTAAGGAAATCTCTGTAAAATCACTAGCTAAAAATAAGATAACTGAACAGAAATTTCAGTGGTCATACATGACAAAGAACAACAAACTAAAAAATTAGTTCAGGGCCCTCCCTGCTGGTGCAGCGGGTTAAAGTACAGCACTAAGAATCTAAAGCCACTGCAGCATGAGTTCGATTCCCACCTGCCCCGAGGTGATCCACATGGAGCAGCAGACCTCTCCTGACCCGCCCACTGCTCCCCTCAGCAGTATACTTCATCAATCTGCCTGTTCTGCTCCCCACCCTGTCTCTGGTGAATCCTCTCACCACCCTGCACCTCTAGCCTGTACCCCAATTCTGTGTGTATAAATAAATAAATCTTTAAAAAAAAATTAGTTCAAAAAAGTCACTAAAAATCAAACCCTATGAAAGGAGAAGAATCTGATTATTTGCAGAGATGTAACACTGTATTATTTTTAAAGTACAATTTTTTCTTTAAGAAAAGGTACTAAGAAACAATATGACCAATATACAAAAACTAAAATTCAACAGAAACTGAGGAAGTTCATATATTGGACTTTAAATCAGCAATTATAAATAAAATCAAAATGCAAAAGAAAAAAAAAAGCATGTCTAAATAAATAAAGGAAGGTAGGAACCTAAGATCTCACCAAGTAGAGGATACTGATAGAAACTATTTTTTTAAAAGAATGAAACAGAAGTTTATAGTTGACCAACTGTGTCCAACAATACTTAAAAAGACCTCAATAGCTCACTTTAAAAAATGGATAGAATAACTAAGCAGAACACCGGCAAGGTTAAGAATTACACAACATTATAAACCAACTAGACATGAAATATTCACTATACATTCTACCCAACAGAGTGGATATTATTCTCAAGTTCAATGGAACATTCTCTAAACTATACTAGCCCATAAGACAAATCTCAATAAATTTAAAATAGGTCCTCCCTGGTGGTATAGGCTGTAAGTCTCAGTGCTATCTATCAGCTGTTGCAGAATGAGTTCGAACTCCAGCCAGTAAGCTAACCCACATGGCAGCAGACCTCTCTTGTCTTGCCTGCTGCTCCCCTCAGCAGTATACTGCAGTTGATCTGCCTGTTCTGCTCCCAATGCTTGTTTCTGGTGAACCCTCTCACCTCCCCCATACCTCTGGCCTACACCCCAGCTCTTGTATGCATCTGTAAATTTTTTTTAAATGCAAATGATCAAGGGACTACTACTAACTTTAGTATGCCAATAAATTTGATAACTATGCATAAAAATGTGTAGCATGCAGTTTTTCAATACTGACCCATGAAAAAGAAAATGTGATAGAAAAATCAATTACTGAAACTAAAGCAGTAATCAGAAATCTAAAAAAAAAAAAAAAAAGCAAAGCCACGGAATTTTATGTTATCCAATGACTTTACAAGTGAATTACATCAAACCTCAAAGAACATCTGCCAATTTTTTTTAAGATTTATTTATTTATACAGAACTGGGGGTACAGGCCAGAAGCTCAGGAACAGTGAAAGGATTCACCAGAGACAGAGTGGGGAGCAGAACAGGCTGACTTTTGAAGTACACTGCTGAGAGAAGAAGCGGGCTGGTCAGGAGAGGTCTCCCATGCCATGTGGATCACACCCTGGGTGGGGGATCAAACCATGCTGAAGTGGTGTTAGCTTCCTAGAGCTGCACTTTAACCCACTGTGCCACCACAGAGGACCACATATGCCAATTTTTCAAATTCTCCCCCAAAACTCCGAGGGAACACTTCCTAACACATCCTATGAAGCCAGTGTAATGTCAAACCCAGACAAGGGCACCATAATAAAAGTAAAATTACAGATTAACATTTCTAATAAAATGAAAAATTTTTCAATAATACATGAACAGGATCATACACCATGATCAGGGGGATTTATTCCAAGGATGCAAAAATGATTTCGCATACACAATAATTAATGCAATAAACTATATCAATAAAAGGATAAAAATCATATGATCATATCAACAGATGTAGATAGTTTTGGAAAAGAGACAGTAACCATTTATTTATAAAACTTAGTAAAATGGGTACAGAAGAAACATGTCTCAACAAAGTAATAGCCATATATTAAAAAACCTATAGCCAATACATATCTAATGATCAAAAATAGAAAGCTTTAAGATAAAGAACAACACAAGGTTTTCCACTGTCACTTCTTCTGTTTAATTTAGAGGTTTTAGCTAAAGTAATTAAACAATAATACAAGGGAATACAGATTGGGAAGTGAAATTATTGTTACTTGCATACAGTGTGATAATACATATAGAAAACACTTAAAAGGCTCTATCAAAAAGCTACCAGAAACAATAAGTTAAAATAGAAGATTAAAATACACAAAAATACATTGTATTTTCATTATATGCAAATAAGAAGAAAAAGAAATTAAGAAAACAATCCCATTTACGATTACACCAAAAAAGAATCCATAAGTTAACTGACATACCTCATTTATGAAAAGGAGCCACAACATTAAGATGGGAAAAGAGGACCCTCCCTGTGGTGCAACAGCTTAGGATGCAGCACTGCAGCACTGGCCAGTCACTTCAGTGCGAGTTCAATTCCTGGCCCAGGAGGTGACCCACATGGCACAGCAGACCTCTCCTGTCTCACCCCTCATCTGTCTGTCCTACTCCCCACTCTGTCTCTGGTGAATCCTTTCACTGCTCTTGCAACTCTGGCCTGCATTCTAGTTCTGTATGCATAAATAAATCATTTTTTTTTAAAAAGCTAGAACTTAAAACATAATCCAAATGATGTAAAAATAAACTTTTTAATAAAAAAAAAACATAATCCAGCATGATCCCACTTCTGGGTATCAATCTGATGAGTATATGTCCCATAATGTTTGCTATGACATTATTTACAGTAGTGAAGATATAGAAGCAAACAAAGTTCCCATTGATAAATGTTTGGATAAAGAAGATGTACTGTATATACACAATGGAGTAATATTTGGTTATTGAAAAAGATGAAGCTGCCATTTGCAGCAGGAAATTAAGATAATTAGGCAAAGTAAAATTAGCCAGAAAAATAAAGGATTGATTGATTTTACATATAAGAGGAATGAAAGGATGCAATTGTACAAACTGACAAAGCACAATGAAAATACAAGTGGACACATAACCAAAGTGATGTTACCACAGGTTGAGAGGATAAAGGGTGGGAGAGGGTAAAGAGAACTTTTAAATTATTTTTGAGGAATGGTGGTGGGGGGGAACCTCAAAGAAAAACTCAGACCTAGATGGCTTCACTGATAAATCATACCAAATGTTTAAAAAATATAAACTTTTCCCAAAACTAGAGTGTTTTTAGAACACTCCAAAACTCTACAGTGCTTTTGGAGCGTTCACTTTGGGGGTGGGGGTTACTGATGTAACCAGTGGTACTGGTTACTATATACCAAACCATACAAAGATATTCCAAGAAAACACAAGCTGAAGACCTCCCTGGTAGTACAGGGGTTAAAGTCTCTCAAGCTATTGCCAGCCACTGTGTTATGAGTTCGAACCCTGGCTAGGGAGTTAATCTACACATGGTGTGGCAGACCTCTCCTGTCTCACCCACTGCTCCCCTCAGTAGTGTATTTCAGTAGAGCCACCTGTTCTGCTCCCCACTCTTTCTCTGGTGAATTCTTTCAGCTCCCCCCACCCCACACACACAAACCTCTCTTTAAAAACACAAACCACTATCCCTTATGAATATATCCAAAAAAATTTCAAAAAAATACTAGCAAACTTAATCCAGCAACACAGAAAAAGCAACTTATCATAAACAAACACAGCTTATCTCAGGAATGCTAAGTTGGTTTAACATAAAAGAAGTCAATATGCTATACCTTATTATTAGCATAAGAGATATAAACTGCATGTAGTTCTCATAAAAATACAAAATTTTTACATTAAAAACATAGTAAGTATTCTATATATTCAAAATGAATCTACACCACACAGGAGAATCCACAGCAGTTTCTTTACCTGATGATGTCCCCAAGGAGACCTAAAATGATAAGTATATATCCTGTCTATAAACATATATATACACACATAATGGGTATTATATGTGATGTTTAGGAACATCATATTCAAGATCACCTACATTATTCAAGAAGCAGCCTGATGTAAGGGAAGCAGTTATACTTAATGAAAATAACCCCAACTCTGAGGTGAGGCTTTCCACTAACTAGTTATGTGAAAGTTTCTCTGCACCTCTCTCTCCTCCTCTATGAAATGAGAGGCTGTGGGACTCAGTCCTTACAACATTAAGTTCTACGACCTTGGGGTCTTAGTTTCCTTGTCTTTCAAATGTGAGTAAATACATGCCACCACCAAGAGAACTGTTGTGCTCTCAAACAGATCAAGGAAGGTGCTCTGCAAACATCGTTGCTTCCACATATGCAGCGATACCACACTAAAACACTAAACCACACTAAAACACTATGGATCACTCTACTGGGTCATACAGACTCATTGTTATAAAATTAAGCTGTTACAAACTTTACTTTTTACCGTCGTTAATTGCCTCCTCATACTTTTTTTAAAAAGATTTATTTATTTATGCATACAGAGCTGGGGTACAGGCCAGAGGTGCAGGGGCGGTGAGAGGATTCATCAGAGACAGATTCATGAGCAGAACAGGCAGATCAATGACGTACACTGCTGAGGGAAGCAGTGGGCGAGTCATGAGAGGTCTGCTGCACCTCCAGTGCTGGGGATTGAACTCATGAAGTGAGTGGAACTCATGAAGCTAAGCTGAAGTGGCTTAGCTTCTTAGTGCTGTGCTTTAGCCCACTGCACCACCAGGAAGGGCCCTTGCCTCTTCATACTTTTTTTTTTTTTTAAAGATTTATTTACTTGTGCATACAGAACTGGAGTACAGGCCAGAGGCTCAGGGGCGGTGAGAGGCTTCACCAGAGACAGAGTAGGGAGCGGAACAGGCAGCTCAAGGAAGTACACTGCTGAGGGGAGCAGCGGGTGGGTCAGGAGAGGTCTGCCACACCATGTGGTCACC
>NW_004567130.1:15068215-15083495 GCF_000260355.1 Condylura cristata
AGGCGGGAATCGAACTCATGCGGAAGTGGCTTTAGATTCTCAGTGCAGTGCTTTAACCCGCTGCACCACCAGGGAGGGCCCACCTCTTCATACTTTTAATAAACAACTTTTATTAAGTCGATAATGGGTTTCTACTTGGCCTATCACAGCAGAAATGGACTAAAGCTTACAAAGTAAATGTCAGCCAGAATCCAAGAATTCAACTTGTTCCAGTCTCAATTTCTGATTTTCTATCTCAAAAAACTACACTAAAAATAAGAACTATTATATTACTTTATTCAAACAAAAGTACGTGAAAGTAATTATGACCAAGAAACACTGACAGCACAGTAAAGTTCTGGCTTCCTTAATTACAATGTGCTGTGTATATGGGTATGGAAGCACATCACTGAAATTCTCTGTAAGCATGAACATTCTGCATAGAAACTACAAATGAAAGATATAAAGAACACCACCAGCACCCACTGGAAATGAGACTAGGTAACATACAGAAGGATAAGGGTTCTGTCACTTTTCTAAACCAAAGTGTAATGCTGAAGTTGTCACACTGGCTCCAAGTCTTGAACGGTTTAGTAACTGGAGAAGTAAGAGGGGTCTAGGAGCTCAGTTAGGTGCGCTCATTGTAACAGGAACATCCCTGATTGGAGAGATGCTTCTGGTGAAAAGCTGACCTTCCCAACAGTCTGGCCCCTACAGTTTGGTTGTTAGAAAGAGCTGCCTTACACTAGTTAGAAAACACAGTCTACTTGTTCCTTCTTCCACCTGACAGCTTCTCAAACAGATGAGGAGAACAATACCATTTCTCCTCACGTCTTTGTCGGTCTAAATACCACACCTATTTCAAGCTAATTGTTAAGAGGACTAGTTCACACACCTATTATTTCTGAATGTACTCTAATATTTTTATATCCCTCTTTCAATGGGGTCTTAGAACTGAACAAAACCCTAAAATATGGTTTTCAAGTGCCAAGACCAGAAGGATTTTGTCAGACACTAATCTGCTGCTTCACATGTACATACGTCATCACATCTACTGAACTAAATGTCCACCAAAGCTTCTGAAATGCTTATTACGTATTCAAGGCAAACCAAAAGATACAAAGACCACCACCAGTACCCACAGACTTACCACCCCACTTCAGAAAATAACAATAAGCTTAAAACTCCTTTGCATCTGTGTTGACATTCTCTTACCCACAAGTGTAATCTCAACAGTGTTCATCATTCTCTTTTTAAATACAAACTGCAATTGAAATATAAAGTTCCCCCTCTTCTTTCCAATTACTATCTTTAAATCCCAATTCTAAACCTTCTATCCATTTTAATCTCAGCTCTTTGCATCCCCTTACACCCAGCATTCTAGATGATCCTTGAATCCCAATTCTTTCATCCACTGCATTCTCTGCTTCTTCCAAACATAACTCAATCTGCAAAATACAGTCTGTGGGCCTTCGTGTCTTAATTATTTAAAAAAAAAAAGAAGGAAAGCTAACCAGGATGCGGCTGGGGACAGGCCTCATGACAAACCACTGGGCCCTCTCCCAGGCAGACATGCCTCCGTTCGGAAGCTCAGCCTGGGCATGGTCACAGACAGTATCAGTGAAAAATCCACTTAACCACACTGTCATCCCATACTTCTCCAATTTAGCCACAAGGGGATCAGGGAAACAAACCCCCACCAGACCACACGTGGTCAGACACTAAAGAAGAGTGATTGAGTAACAATGGCTCGGCAGAACACCGTCATTTTATGTTTGGCAAGTCTGGGCCGCAGCTGGGCCGCCCTGACATTGAGTGCTATCTGTTCTCACAGCACTGAGAAGCTAAAGCCACTTCAGCATGAGTTCGATCCCCACCCCAGAGGTGACCCACATGCCGCGGCAGACCTCTCCTGACCTCCTGACCTGCCCGCTGCTCCCCTCAGCAATGTACTTTGTCTATCAGCCTGTTCTGCTCCCCACTCTGTCTCTGGTGAATCTTCTCACCGCCCCTGCATTTCTGCCCTATACCCCAGTTCTTTTTGCATAAATAAATAAAGCTTTTAATAGACTGACATGTTGCATAGCTGGAAGAAATGGTTATAAGAAGTTGTAGTCCCCAAAACTTACTTGGTTCCTGATCTCTTTTTGCAAGGTGTGTCTCACAAGCCTACTGCCTTGCATAAAATACTTGTGAGAACATTGACATGAGCTACTGGTCTTTTTAATTCTGCAGTCCAAAAAATTAGCTACAAAGCTACTTTTTTGTTAGATGGAGCCACTGAATTATCAGCATTTTAGGAGAATTCAAAGCCAATGCTCAGTGGCTTCAAAATGGAAGATCCCAACTAAACATTCTTGACAAGTTTTCATGAGAACTAAATGGCATAAATTTCAGCCACTTTAAGATGGAGAAACTTTTCAGACACTTTCAAGGTGTCTCAAATATACATCAGATCTTAAAAACTTTGGAAGCTGAAAACATTTTTTTTAATCAGTTTCAAAGAAAATGCCAAGTCGTTTTAAATAACAATCTGAAATTTTTACCACAGAGTTGTACAGTGACAAACTGAGAACAAAAAGCTGATGTTTCAGAACATCATCCCCACCACTAACCCCTACATCACAGGGCTTACTCGGTAGAAAATAATATTCAGGATAAAGTTTAAATCCTGGATAACAAACAATAAATCTCTTTGAGGGATTTACAGAAGCTAGAGGTAAGAATTACTTCCAAAAAAGGATCAGGATTGTACCTACAATTAGTCATTAAACCCAAAAATGTGCCAACAACTTCTTGAGTAAAAACCGTAAAAGGAGGGTACTCCCACCCCCACTTACAGGAAAGCAGAAATAATAGATGCTAAGAGTCTCTCTTAGTCCTGAAGGAAACATCAACAAGAAAAAGACCTAAATTTTTACAGCCAAAATTTAAAAAAGCCCCACCAAAAGGAAATCGAAGTGTATGGATTTCTTTAGTTACATTAAATCTAGCACATTTATAAGCGGAATTTTCCAGGCCTAATGGGGTTTCTTTAATGCACCAGGATTGGAATGGCCCTGCCCAGTTTAAGCCCCACTGAGTGAGCCTCAGCTGCAAGAATTTGCTAATAAAAGTGTCTCCAGCATTTTGCTTTATAGCACCACTGTGAATTGCAGCATTTAAAAGAAAAAAAAAAAAGGCGCTTGGCTCAAATATTAGCTTTATTAACTCTGCCTGGATTAGGGTTACCAGAGAGGCCCACACAAGGAAAAAAGTGTCATTGTTCCACACACAAATTCATTTACCAATAGCACTTGTGGAGGACACGCCATATATTGACAGCTATAAGTAGACTCATCTCAATTTTCTTCCCCTCCCTTTGTTCATGAACCCTCTGTTCTACCCTCACCACACCATTGGTCTGGTCAGCAGTAACCTCCAAGTGCTAAATGCAATGGTCATTTCGTAGTCTCCTTGTGCCTGACCATCATTAGCATTTAACACTTTGAAAATGTGTAGCCCTTAGTTCCGCGAAACATGCACTTCTGGGTTTTCTCACTAACTCACAGGTCTCAGGTTCTTCATCTCTTCGGTTTCTAATCATTGTGGCGTGGCTTAACTGCTGAAGCTCTTCCTCTGGGTACCCTCGCTTCCCTGTTGATCTTGTCCAGTTTCCTGGCTTTAGACACCATTAATGTACGGCCAGCTCCCAAACGTTATCTTCAGCCCAAAGTTCAACCTAAAAGTCATTTCCAGCCTCACACCCAACCACTGATCTTCCCTCCAAACCTGTTCAGCACAGTCTTCCTTGTCACTAACCGCAGCCTCCACCCTCTGGTTGCTCAGCTCAACACCTTGACACTTGGGAAACCCTGACACCTTTCTCCCCCCATACTCACCCAGCAGCAATTCTGACTCTGCCTGCTTTACTGGCCATGCCACCATATTCTCTTGCCTGGGTAATTCTGGTCTTTCCTGCAAAGTTCTCAACCCCATCCAGTCTATTCACCCCACAACAGTTAAAATAATCCCTTTTAAAATCTAGGTCAGACCTTGTTACTCTGCTCAAAACACTCAAATGGCATCCCATCTCATTCAGAATAAAAGTTTAAGTTCTTTAAATGGATTAAGTGCCTTTCACAGTTTCATTATTTCTACTGTTTCCATCTCCATCTAATCTAATCTGTTTGATCTCCATCTGTTTACTACACACCCCCACCTTGGATTTGTTCCCTATTGCTGCTCTAACAAATTATCACAAATTTAGTGGCTTAAAAATAGTACATTTCCTGCATGGGACTATGGTGGTGGCACACGGGTGATTTGGTGATGGGAAACCCGCGGGGATTACAATCGAGATGGAAAAAAAAATGTGCAAAATGATGTAAAAATAAACTTTTGTAATAATTTAAAAAAAAAATAGTGCATTTCCTTGTGTGGCTGTGGAGGCCTCTGAAATCTAGCTGGTGTTAACTGAACTGCATTCCTTCTGGAGCCTTAGGGGAGGAATCTGTTTCCTCACCTACCCCAGCTTTGGGGGGTCAACTACATCCTCTGGCTTCAAAGCCAGCATTATGGAGTCTTCTCTCCTCTCTGACCTTGTTTCCCTCTTATGAGACATCTTATAATTACAATAAGTTGCCTGATTATCCAAGATAATCACCCCAACTTATATCTGCAAAGGCCCTATTACTGTAACAGGTACTACAATCACAGGTTCTGAGAAGTAGGAAATGGATGTCTTGGGGGAGGGAGAGGCGAAAGATATTATTTACAGGTTATCACAACCTAGTCACTCTGACCTTCTTGCTCTTCCTCAAACACAGTACCAAGGCTTCTGTACCTGCTATTTGACTCTGCCAGAGACCTGCACAACTTCCTTCTTCCTTCTGCAAATCTCTGCCCAAAGATCACCTCCTCTGGGGAGATTTCCCTGACCACTTAAAAGCACATCACCATCCCTGCTGCACAGCAATTATCACTATGTGACGTGCTCTATGTTTAAGTATGTGATTGCTACAAATAATGTAAGCTGGGGGGCAGGGTAGTCATGCCTCATTCACTGTGGTGCTTGCCATCTATAGCATCATGAGGCACACAGCAAGCTCTCTGTAAATAATTGAAAGAATAAGTCCAACTTAAAAATACAAACTGAACACTTTAACTGGATTGCTTTTATTTTCAAAGGTCAGACTCTGACATAGGCTGCCCTCAGCAAGCTCAGACTTCTTTACTCAAATATAATCTCTTGCTTTCTGCTTTTTTTTTTTTTTAAGTTTTAATTATGGGAATTTCAAACAAACAGTATGAAGAACTCCTGAGTACCACCTTCAGTTCTAACAATGGTTGATAGGTTGCCAATCTTGTTTCATCTCACACCCCATCCTTGCCTGGGAAGTTGCTTTGCTTTTTCCCTTGTTAAAAACTCTGTTCCCTGTTCAGACTTTGGGAAACTAGGAGCAGCTACAGGTCTTTATAATCAACCTGGCTTTGGTAATAAATTGTTCCCAACTGTTAAAGACTTCATTAAGACCCTTAGCCATAAAAACCAAGGTTTTAGTTTCACCTATTTAGACATTTGAGATCATCGGTCATATTTTCCTTGAAATGCAAAATAAAATAGAGATTTTATACTAGAACTTTTTTTTTGTTACACCTACTTTTTGTTCGACAATTTTATGTATACCACCACTCTTTTTCTTTTTGCTTTCTTTATGCATATTTTTCTGCCTTTGACCTGAAAAAATGGCGCTGTTGTCAGTACAGCAAAATGTCTACACTTACCTACTAGGAAATAAACGTAACTAAAATACATGCTTAAAATGGAAATTGAAAAAAAGACAATTTAAAGAGTTGGAAAACAAGACAGTGGTTGCCAAAGCTAGGAATGGGGGAGAGAGGTCAAGAAAGATGGGGCTATAAAAGAGAGGCATGAGAGATGACTGTGTGGCACACAAATGTGGATTCAGTACTAGAGTCTGGGATTCTGCACCTGTGAGAAACTGCACAAAAATGCTACACAAAGATGCAAAGCGGAAAACTCTGAAGCAGCTCTGCGGCTGTGGCAGTGCCAGCGCGCTGGCCCTCAAGCCAAGGAGCAGCTACGCAGCTCTTCCCGGTGGAGGATGCTAAGGGCGGGGCACACCGTCCACTATTTTTTGCAACTTCCTGTGAATTTACAGTTATTTTAAAAGGTCTTTAAATTAATGAATCATTACTATAAACCATTGCTCCTCAGAACTACCCATGTTAGAAAAGCAGACCCTCCTCATAAAAAGCAAACAATTTTATAATTTTGAAATTGACAATTTCAAATTTTAATTGTTATCCATTTATAAAAATATCCTCTATAGTGCCAGGAATCCTGTGGGCACAGGCAAAAGAATGGACATAAAATGATAAGTAACAAAATGGAAAAGCTGTTCAATGAACTGCCCACCACATAACTCTGCTCATCACTAGAAGCCTCACTGTTTTTGAGACATTTCAGCATAAGCAACCCCACTGAGATACTAAATCCCTAAGGGACAACGATGATTGCAAGGAGTTGGAAAGGTCAGCACCTGAAGTACACAAGGGCCCCAAAACACAAGGGTCCCAAACTAACATAGTAGGACTTTATTTTGAAAACATGAAGCCTCACAAAACAGAAAAAAGGTGATGCAGAAAGGAGACGCAGTCAAAGCAAAATCAGTTCTCCAGCACAGTCTGTGGCATAATTAAATCTCAGAAGTCCTCCCCAAGCAGAGTTCCTTATTGTTCACTGGTTACCAATTTGGCATGCAGATCTAAGTAAACAGGTTTTCTCCAAGGGCACATGTACAGTTCATGGTGCCAATTCCAAATAACTGGCCCAATTTCACTAAAATCCCAAGGCAGTAGATTAAAAGAGCAAGAGAGAGAAGGAGATAGTCAGGACAACTCCTCTGAAACTAAGTATAAAACAGCAGGACATTCCACTCAACAAAAGGACTTTTTCCCTGTTTCAAAATTAAAAACATCACTAGAAGCAAATGAAAATGATACTTATTTTTATTCCATTGTGATTTTACTTTAATGCTTGGAAAAACAAAGCCAATTCTACAACCTGCTGGACATCTACTGTCGTCTTCATACAAAAGCTCTGTAAAGAAAATCCTGGTTTTGCAGATGAGAGCCACCTTAGCAATTCTATTAAAGAATATGTTCTATTCTTATACTTGTTCTCTATAAATTCGGCTCATCCAGAAAGAAAAAAAAAATCTGGTCATAGAAGGAAGAACTCTGATAGACAACTGGACTACTGTGTTGCAAATTAAACTGTTCACACCTGCAGAATAATCTCACCAGCATAACCAATCTACCCTGAAATGCAGCCCCATTGTACCAAAGGGGGAATCTCTTCTACTAGATCCTATCTTCCCATGATAAAACTCTTTGGATGAGAAAACCAGCAGCAGATGTGAAAGCCACATGGCCTGCTACAAAGCAGGAGAGCAAAAAGCACTGTTAAAAGAAATGATTCCTTAAACAGCAGCTCCCTATCAGAACGAAGATTTT
This sequence comes from Condylura cristata, assembly GCF_000260355.1. NCBI lineage: Eukaryota > Metazoa > Chordata > Mammalia > Eulipotyphla > Talpidae > Condylura > Condylura cristata. The sequence continues at coordinate 15,075,716 of NW_004567130.1, forward strand.
ATCATCTAATTCTGACTTTGTGTAAAGCAGCTAGCTATGAGAACCTCAGCTAACAGAATCAAGCTGAAATCCAGGAGTTGGACTCATTTAGCTACACCCTTGTTTTCAACTCTTGGGAGCAGGGCCAATGTGTAAAGTTAGAATATGACAAATCCAATTTCCAAGGGGAAGAAGACAAGGTAGGTCCTTTTAACACGGTTAGCAGGCTCTGGATATGATTTACACCGCAGTGCTTTAGTGAATGTCAGTCTTCAAATAATTCCTCCATCGATTCCTAAAAAGTTTCAGTCTTCATCAAGGAAAAAAAAACTGCTTTTTAAGTTATATTGTGGCAATCAAGAATATTGAAAACTTATTTACAATGATGACATGGAGACAATCTCCTTCAAAAGAGTGAAACTGCTGTCATTTTCAACAAAACGGAGGGAATTTGGAAAAACAAATCAGAACAATAAAAACAGCACACATTCATACAAAAGATAATCTGACAATATAAAGCACTTTCAAAAACAACTAGATGTCACAAAACATCCTAAGGCTTTTGAGGTTAAGAGGGAAGGAGAGGGACAAGAGGACACACAGGATGGTGGGGGAAGGCAAGGGGTGCTATCGTGGGTCACCAGACTTATTCCTTTTGGCAGGGGAGAGGGAATATGAAGATCAGAAACTTCTGAAATGGAGTGATAAGAATTTTAAAGACAAAAGACAAAAATACCAAAAACTTCTTCAAATTCACATTAAGTAGAAAAATAGCTTTGAGTAAGCAAATGTTTCATAGAGTAAAACCAGAAGCTCTGTCAAGTCCACCTATATCTTGAGTGATTTCTTTGACCTACTGCAGAGGTAGCAAGCTCTACAGTCTAAATTTGGGACTGGCTGCATCACTCTCAAACTACCATAGTATCCGTAGCTTCATGTTCTCAGTAGGACTTCAGACTTTTAGTGCACAGTGCCACTCAACTTAGGGAAGCCTTTCTCTTAAAGGCATGGAGGCTTGGTGTAAATATTATGGAACCCAAGGGTAGAACACCTAAACACTAAAGACACAAATTTTTTGGCAGTTACAGAGAACACACTCCAGTGTCTTCTAAGGAGCACAGTTGTCCATGTTAAAGCAAATGGTCAGCAATCAGATACCTCTGACGTATGAGAAATTATGTACTTTTCATCAATTATATGCTCTGCCCCAAAAAGAAATGAACAAGAGATTTTGAAACAGCCTAAGGTTTGTGGCAATACCTGAGTAGAAATGAAGGCCACACCTAGATCTCCTATTCCACTGTGCATTTTATCAAGTTCCCCTGAACTGCTGTGCTATCCGCATAGACAGTCTCTCCCAAATGCTCGCCATGGGCAGAAGCCTCCCCACCAACATGAGATGGGTGACAGATTAGCAATCCCCTGGGTGATCTCAGTTCTTACACGCCTCACACCTCACTGAGTGGCTGATATAAAGGGCAATTGGACTATCTGCCTAAAAATGACTTCAGTTTTTGCCCCCGACTAACCCTCTAGTCCCAACCTCACAATTTAACCAAGGGCTTGCATCTTTGCATTAAAAACAGTGAAGACAGTTCAATAAAGGCTGAGCACAGAGTTACCAGCCTTTAACACACTGCGACAGGTCAGCCATAACTCAGACCGCAGGGAGAAGAGCTCCTGAGCAGACAGCCCCAAAAGATAAACACCAAAGAGTAATATGTAACAGTCCTTTAAGTTCCAAACTACTTTCCGTCAAGTAAAGTTGGTATTCAATTTATTCATTCTTTAGATTTCTAACTGTGCTAAGTCACCCAGGAGCTTCTAAATTTTCATTACATGTGCAGGTCAATCTTCGATGTCAGTTCATGGCAGCTTACCTGTGCACACCTTCCAAGTTCTCTCCTGTCCAGATACTGAAATATATTGATTGCCAACTCATAAGGCAGTTGGATATCAAAGAAGGGCACATCATCCATTTCATTCTGAGAATAAAAAAGAAAATAAACTTAAAAATCAAAGATATGAACATGCTCAATTATTTGTTTGTAGTGGATAAGCTAGGTTTTTGTTAAAAAAGTTAAAAACAAACAAACCTGAGTAATTCTCATGATATTCTTCAATCTAGTTTCCTTTTTAACGTCTTTTCTCCAATTGTGTTTATTAAGGTAAAGCTGAGTTACATCATTGTATTTGTTTTATGGGGTACAAGCTCAAATCTCTACTATACACCTCACACCAAGCCTACTGTAACCAGAGTTCCCCAATAACCCTCCACTATGCTCCACTGGGTCTAGTCCCACCCAACCACCCACTCCAGATGCCTCAGTTTTGCAGTCAAATGTCAATGGTTTGTTATTGGTTTGGTTTTGCCTGACCCTTTGTTTCATCTCTCTGTTTCATCTGATATTCATCTTTATCCTTCTAATTTATTTAGCTTAGTATTATCCTCTCCAGTGCCATCCATGTTGTAGGAAATACTCCCATTCACAAGCCCTTTAAAATACCAGAGATAATCTCAGCTGTGACCAGAGTGACCATGCTGTTTCCCAGGAGGAACAGAACATTCTCACTATCCCACAGAGCAGAGAACTAACTCAGAACCTGACAGTCACTCTGAGTTCTGACTCCCACCAGCTACCTCACCTTCCATGAAAGCCATAGGCACACTTCTCCCGAGGCTTCAAAAAAGAGAAGCAGGGGTCCCATTTGACAACATGGGGTATACCACTAACATCAGCACAGACACTAGCACCTTCTCAGGGAAGGAAAGCAGTGGGCAAGCAAGCCCCTGAACTCAGGGGACACTCTGGACAACAGTTTCAACCCCTTCCCCCCAACCTGAAGGCAAGTAAGTAGCTTCAGCCAGCAATATGCTAACCAAATGTCTCTAACAGAAAAAGAGGGCTGAGAACACAAGCAAAAGTAAACAATGAAAGGCTGCTTGTGAGGGAGGTGAACACCATTGCCCGCTGGAGCAGCAGTGGCTCCCTTGCGCACTCGGGGATCCACACCGTTAACCTGCACAAGCCAAAGCAAACAAAGCAGCTCTTCTTCGGTGTCATTTATTAATGCAGAGAAACTAGAGCTTGCCTGCCTTGGATAAGCAATTAGGGATGAGGTAACAGGCTTTATGTGAGAGATAAGGCTGTCATGACGATCCTGGGAGCACAAAGAAATATGAGTGTGAAACAGAAAAAGGCCACGTCCACCTGGCAAAGCTCATGCTGGCGTGTGCTCCTGCCACACTAGGGGACGCAGTGGCCTCTGTCCCAACAGAAACTCGCTTCATGAAAGTCATTCTGAAAAAGCTTTGGCTGACATCAGTGACTTATTGGTTGCAAACAAACTGTTTACTCATGACTCAAATTATGTTGTATATCGCAAGGCAGCAGTCTCAAAACTGCAAATAGCCGCAACATTTGGGAAAGTGAACACTGACTTAAACCCCACCAAGATTCAGGGTAGACATGTTTATGGAATCATGTTTCCATTTCATCTAGGATTCTCAGAGCCAGAAAATAATCCAGGGCACAAGAAAGAAATTCATTCAACTGCAAACACAGTTCAAAGCCAAGTATGAGAACCAAAAGGGGTCTTCAGAGGAAAGTGGAGTAAGAGCTGACAGTTCTCTGTGGGAAAAGGAGGAACAGAATTTTTATCAGGAGAGAAATGTTAGCCACACAGGAAAAAAAAAAAAAAAGGAATAAAATCTGCAAGTGTAACTGGAAGGCAAAGGGAACGTGGCCTAAAAAATAATGGCAAGTCATCGGTCTAACATCAGCCGAGCTGCCCTCCATTAAGTACATGGCTTCAGTCATCAAGAAAAAGGCATCGTTTTCTCTCTCAGCCCAGACAGAATGTGAGACCCCTCACCCCAACCAGAAGGCAAGGAGTCACAGAGAAGACCAACCACTGTTTGTCACTCTAGCTTCCCTGCTTTCTCTCTGGTCACCTGACTACAATGAGGCCGACGCGAACCCATTTCACCTACTCGGCAAAGAAACAATGTTCCCTGTCCTCAGATAAGGCAAATGAGAGCCAGGAAAGCTTGCACTAAGGAGACGCTAACTCCCACTTAGCTTTTCCATGTTTGAGATGAGCCAGGCCGTTTCCTTTGATTAGTCCCTTCAGCACTCTCAATTAACTGGTGTCTGAGATGACACCTGAAGAATCACTGTTTTCAGTTCTCCTAGTGCAGAAAAATCACACTTCTGGGAGCAGGAAGTTGTCCCTCTTTTACCCCCCTGTCCTCGTGGGCCCAGCCACCAGGATCTCTAGGACACAGTAGGGTGGTGTTCGAGCAAAGATTCAACATCATCATCCTGGCTCTGCCACCCGACTAGACAGGCAACCAGGTTTACTGCACCAGAGTCTCCGGTTCCTCATCCATAAAGGAGACACAACTACCCTATGAATAGGCATGGTATTAAGAATAAAACAAGCCCTGGGGAGGGCTTGGCACAAGTACAAAGGCTAAGCATGCAATAAGTAATTGTTGATAATGCTCTTTCCTTTCCCGAGGGGCACGCCAGCTACCTTTTCTCTCCTTCAACTAATCCACGTTGCTTAGGTCCACATTCCATGTTCCTCTTCTACCAGCTTGTGTTTCCATGGAAACACATACTACAAAGGGACTACAGTTGTGCCAGAGGGCACGGGATGGCACAATGCACACTGACACTGCAGGTCTTTCCTGAGAGAACTTTCATTAAGAATCATCAATTTTGGCCCTCCCTGGTGGCGCAGCGGGTTAAAGCACAGCACTGAGAATCTAAAGCCGCTTCCGCATGAGTTCGATTCCCGCCTGTCCCAGGGTGACCACATGGCGCAGCAGACCTCTCCTGACCCACCCGTTGCTCCCCTCAGCAGCGTACTTCATTGATCTGCCTGTTCTGCTCCCCACTCTGTCTCTGGTGAAGCCTCTCGCCGCCCCTGAGCCTCTGGCCTGTACCCCAGTTCTGTATGCACAAATAAATAAATCTTTAAAAAAAAATCATCGATTTTAAAAGGTTATATACTGCAGTACTGACTGGAGGAAAGTTTACTCCAGTGCACAGTGGATGAAAAGGATGAAGGCACCATGGTGCAAACGGCTAGCTGGAGTGTCAGGAGCCACACCAACAAATGATCTGAGATGGGGTTAGGGGTATACTGGTCCCCTGCTGACACCAGTAACAACTATACCAATTACATAAACACCAACATTTCAAAGCCAAACTACTTCCCTAATCTCTGTACTCTTAGAAATACAATATCTAAACTCCAAAATAATTACCAATCTCAAACGTATCAAGTCCCAGATGTTCATGTAAACGGGCTTTCCTGTTGCTACCATTGGCTGGAGTGTGGCAAGAAAAGGACTGAAGGAAAGTCCACCTATAAGAACTATGTAGACACACCGAGCCATGAGACCAAATGCTGCTGTTCCATGCTGCATGCCTGGAATGATCCTGAACTAGTCAGGAGGAAGAACCAGGCCTGTCAGCTGGAATCTCAGCCTATCGATGACTGACAGTAGATGCTGCAATGACACACACAGATTTGCCCTTTAAGTTCAAGACACTTAAGGCCCTGGGGCCCAGAATGCTGCCACCTGAAGGCTCACAGCTGAGTCCCCTCCTAGGCACTGCCCCTGGTCAAACCTGCTGCCTGCCCAAGGTTGCATCCCCTCCTAGAAGGCCGCCTGCAGCCAATGACTGGTCAGCACCTGGATACAAGAGTCTGGCCCCCTTGCCTGAGTGCAGGACCTCTGAGAGTTAAACCCATTATACCCCCTATATGCAAATCTCCACCTCAGAGAGTTTCATGGAAAAGCCAACCCTTTTCCAAAGCAATAAACAAGAACCATGATGGCCTCATGTTCAAAACATTGCCAAGTATCCCATACACAGCTCCACAAATAAGTCTAGGTAACCTACTTCCTCTCCACTATTCAAGGAGGCATAATGAATGGAGTAAATCAGAGTGGCACTATTAAGGGAAAAAATAGAGTAGATTCAAGGTTAGGTAAATGATTCATAAACATCACTTTGTTCTAACTAGTGACTCGTCACTTGGGAAGTACCTTATAAAAGACTGAGTGTGAGCATGTTTGTCCCTGGGGACAAATTCTAACACTATTCTTTTATAGGTATGGGGATGTGATGAGGATGTGGAGCACATCTGAGACAGAGACTGCAGCCCAGTAGCCACAAATACCCTAAAAGCATTGGCAGAATATCTTAAGCCTCTCATCTGGTACTTTCCACAGTACATTAACACAAGTGAGAAATATTACTTCTACTAATGTGCAGGGAAATACCTTGTAATCTAAAAGGCTACCATGCAGGCTACTAAGTCCACAGCGAGACAATTCTTTATCCTCACTCCACAAGAAAGTGGAAAAATTGGCACTTCAAAAACAAAGATAAGAAAAGATTAAAGATACTAGAAATACTAATATAGGGAACTTGGTCACACCATAAAATATCAGTATAATTATAATGCAATGCCAAGAGGAAAGAAGTTTGTGTGAATTTAATAATCCCAAGCAAGGTGACACTGGCCAATAGTGCCACAGAAGACAGACCAAATTTAAGGTACTCGCACACCTTCAAACTGAAGGGAAACATTCTGGATAACATACAACCAGGGTTTTAATTCTTTTAAGCTCTAAGACTGATTCTTTACCACGACGGGTAACTGAGGGTCTACATTACATGCCCTAATCAGCTGTGGAGTTTAAAGGAAGGAAACCAACCACCAGGGTTTCTCTCCAACTTACTGCCCCAATTTCCAAGAGGGGGGTCAGAGGGAGACTCAAGCATCTCTTCATCAGGGATCCTCACACACACTAACGTTGAGAACCAAAACTCTAAGTCATAAACAGATAAAAAAAAATCAATTCTTTCCCAATCAAGCAAGAGGATCATGTTACTTTGTTAATTCAAAGTCAGTGAATACTAGATTTTCCCAAAGTCTACTGGACTTACTCCAAAAATGTTCAGAGAAACTGCAAATAGATCCATCCCCAGGGAGCTGATTTGTACTCCTATGTGCTAATGTAAGACTAATTCTGTAAATGGACTGGTTTTGTGTCTTACAGTTAGAAATTCAATCTGCCTTCTTTTGTTTAGTAGAAGAAGGGACAATTACTAAGAGCCAAATCAGTGAAAAGTGAAAAAACAGACTTAAGGTTTGTTCCCAACGTACATCTCCAGTGCAAACAGAACCTGGAAGATCTCTGAGAAAAGCACCTCAAGTTCAAACAACAAATTTATAATAACATTTCTACAAAATCTGTAATTGAAAGGATATTGTTTTCCAAAGGATTTTATCTCAATTTTCTGCATACTGCAAAAGTGGAGTAGAGCAAACCTACCTGATCTCAACAGAGGAAAGAATGAGCCCCTAACCTGCATCTTGAGGGAGAAAAGAAACTGGCTGATGGGGAGTCAGGGAAGAAAGCTCAAACCACTGTAAAGATAAGCAGGAATTCTTTTATAGTTCCAAATCCGTTTTCAAGTACATGTTCTTATTTGTGCAAAGGAAGAGAAATCACAGGTACACTAAAATGTTGAGAGTAGCCTCTGGTGAGCAATGATATAACTGGGGGTTTGTTTTCTTCTTTCTATTCTCCCCATCTCCTAAATATTTATACAACAAACAGGTGATATTTTCACAGCCACAGAAAAGCAATACACTTAAAAAATACGGTGGTTTGCACTATGGAAAACTGTTTGGAGGTTCCTCAAACTGCTAAACATGGAGCTTCCCTGCGACCCAGCAATCCCACTCCTAGGTATCTACCCAAAAGACA
>NW_004567130.1:15083890-15091850 GCF_000260355.1 Condylura cristata
GGTGATTTGGTGATGGGAAACCCGTGGGGATTACAATCGAGATGGAAAAAGAAAAATATGCAAAATGACGTAAAAATAAACTTTTGTAATGATTAAAAAAAAAATAATAAGGTGGTTTGTGTTCAAAACACTGAGTTCAGGGCCATATCTGGTGCCGGGGGGAAGGGAGCTGTTGTTAGCAAAAGTGTAAGAATGCCTACACTCAAAGAGCTAAAATATTTTATAGCAATAAAGTCATCACATAAAATGGAATGAAAACAGGAAACTAAAAAAGACAATAGTGGCCCTCCCTGGTGGCGCAGCGTGTTAAAGCACAGCACTGAGAAGCTGAAGCCACTTGCGCATGAGTTCGATTCCCGCCTGCCCCGGAGGTGACCCCATGGCGTGGCACACCTCTCCTGACCCACCCGCTGCTCCCCTCAGCAGTGTACTTCGTAGATCTGCCTGTTCTGCTCCCCGCTCTGTCTCTGGTGAAGCCTCTCACCACCCCGGAGCCTCTGGCCTGTACCCCAGTTCTGTATGCAAAAATAAATAAATCTTAAAAAAAAAAAAAAAAAAAAGACAATAGTCCCCTATGGTATTTCAAAGTTCATTAGAAAGTCAGCTATTGAAAACCTGAAAAACCTTTTCCCTAAAGAAACAAGATTACATAGAGTTAAGCTCCCAAACAGTTCACAAAAAGCCACTTTCTCCCTTAACATTTAACCCAACCCTCTTGCCTATCTATGAAAGAGCAAAAAGTATTCAACAAATTGTTGACCGCATTCATAAACGCCATCACTGAACTGTAACCCTACAGGACCAAAGCAGCACAGTAGGTAAACAATATTTTCCACGGGATTTATCACTTTATAGGTTTCCAACTTTGAGAACCTTCCTGCACACCACCTACTGGTCTGACTCCCCTGGGAACACTGGCAAGGAGGGAGTATGCTGGAGGGAGCCCAGGAGGTGGGTGCAGCAGTGAAAAGAAGTCACTGTGAGACAGAAATAGCTGGCTCACTGCTTTCAAAGCCTCCTTTTAGTCTAAACTGAGACCAGAGCTTTAGGTCCCAGAAAGGAGAGAAGCCGGGGAGAGGAGAAACTTCCATGTCAGAAGCTTGGGCCAATGCATATATGATTTGTTGGTTGGTAGGGCACACAGATCTTAAGCACCCCTAGCACATTCCTAGCTCAAGATTAGCTATATAATTTGTGAAGCTTAGAGTAAAATAAAAATGTGGGATCCTTGTTAAAAAATGGTTATTTCAAGAAAGCAATTACAAAGCATTAAATCAAGCACAGGATGCCTCTGACCTGGGCACTGTGTGAATACTGAAGTCACACAGACCCTGGAGACTGGCCAGTTACTTCCCACTTGCTGTTGTCTGCCTAGAACCCATCCCAGAGATCTCTGCCTGCTGGCTCCCACAGTTCCTTCCATGAAATATGACCTTCCCAAAAGTCCTTCACAGGTAAGTACTACTTAAAATTACAGCCCTCCTCCAACGCAAGCATGTAGCTTTCTCTCCAGAATATTTAGTAACTCACAATTATTTGTTCATCCACCTCCATCTTCTCCAGAATGTAAAAAGACACAGCTCATTCACTGCGATACCTCAGTGCTCAGAACAGTGCTTGATTCCAAGAAGCTGCTTAATGCATATTTGCGGAATGAATGAATGAAGCCCAAACTGCTTCAAGCGGCAGAATCGTTCAAGAGATGACCAAAGTTGTTCTGGTATACTCAGGGACCTTTTAAAAATGTGCACAAGGAGAGACATGCAAACTCATGATAGGAGAAAATGAATGGCACTGATAGTAACAACTCTTTAGTTGAGGAGAAAGGTGGAGCAAATGAACTTTGGGCTGCAGGCAACATAGGAGACAGAATTTAAGTTAAGTCCTAAAGGCAGGCAATGGACGTCAAAGAGGAAGGAAAGTCACTCAGCTAAGCCAAACCAAGAGTTCACATTTGATTTAATTTGCTTTAGTTCATAGTAGCAGTCTCCTAGCTTCTTCTAACTTAAAAATAGAAGAGTTATATCATCAAATTGATCTTGCTTACAACACAGACAAGCTATGACAAATATTATACAGTGAAAAATAAGTTTGGGCCAGCAGTATTAAAACTTTTATGAGGCCTGAAAATCCAACTCTTAAAGAATGCTTTCAATGTTCAGAGGTCCTAACACCACAGAGCCTCTCTCTATGGTGGCCTCTGGAAGCAGCCATTCTGCCCATTTCAATTAACAAATGTGCCATAGATGAGGCTCCTGCCCTCCAGGGATTCCCAATGCAAGTGGGAGTTGAGGGGGTCTTCAGTGAGTAGTCTCAGCAAAGAGGAAGTGAAAGTGTATAATGAAGTCTTCTGCGACACTAATGATAAGAGCAGCTTACACTTATTGGCTGCTTATTGAACATGAGCTTTGGTGCTAGGAATATGCCATGCTTTTTGTCAATGCTTCTTTCCAAAGATACTAGTATCGCCCACATTTGACAAGTTAAAGCAGCATAAGTAATTTGCACAGGCTCAAACAGCTTAACAGGAACAGAGTCTCTCTTTGAACTGGGGTCTGCCTGGCTCAAGAGTGAGACTCATAAACCAGGGCTAACCTGCACCCACTACTGCTACTCACGTGGTTAAAAGCAGCAAGGCTACAGACTTCTGAGGCCAGGAACTACATCCACTCTGTTTACAACTGGTTCCCCATCTACTAGCTGATCAATAAATATATGTTGGATTAGAAAACATACATTCCCATAGTGCTGTTGCAAACACTAACCCAGCTAAAGTTGACATCTTTTTCTGTTGTTTCCTATCCAACATCCATTCCGTTTTCTTTTCTGAAACCATCCTCCCATTCTTGGTCATGTTGATTTAGTTGGGGCAGACCCCACCTTTATCTTCAGAAGAGGACAGCAGATAAAGAGTCTGGTAAATTCGAATTAGTGTTTGGCAAAATGATGGATACATGATTTAGTCTGGATCAATGGGAGCTAGGTTCATGATTTTTGCTGCACAAAACAGACACCCTCTTTTCTCTGGATTGCTAAATTGCTACAATATAAACTGAAGCTACTGGTAAGCATTTTACCCCAAAAAGGAGAGCACCTGCTTGTAAATAAGCCAAGGAGAGCAGAACCAAAGACAAAGAGACTTCCAGTTATTCACCCAGAACAAGCACTACCACCTGGAATCTTCAGTTCCATGAAGCTGGAAATCCAGCTTGAGTTGGGTTGCAATAGCTTGCAATCCACAGCGCAGATCTATCACCTAAGAAAAATGGGTCCAAGCAACTGGATTTCACAACCACTACAGTGAAGAAAGCAGCATATATGCAACTATACTCAGGTGGCCCCACGACACTGAGAACCTTGAGCTTATGAAAAGAAGAAAACGGCAGACAAAAGAGTCTACTGCTTCTGAAATTGTCAAGAGGTGTATCATCTCTTTAATGAATTCAATGCCATGTAAAGAAGAATCTAGGTGTTCAAAATTCACCTAAAAACAGACGACTTCTAAGTATTATTATTAAAAGTGTCACTGAGGAGGCTCAAGCAATCAAGTCTTCCTTTAGCTGTGTGCTGTCCATAAAGGTCCAATGTGTCCCAACACGGAGGCAGTGCTGGACACCCACCTGTCCAAAGGCAACCAATCCTGACCACTGATTTCCTAGCTATCCTCACTCTGGCAATGATGTTGAAGACTGAAGTGAAAGTCTCAGCAAAATTACAGTTCAAATGCACTAATATAAGAGTGTGTGCCACAGTGAGTGCATGCCACAGTGAGTGCGTGCCACAGATGAGGGAAAAAAAGACTATATTAGGAAGTGCTTCCAGATTTTCCATTTCCCTTTCACAGCTGAATAAGCCTTTCAGTTTCTGGGGCATCCTAAATGGAACTAAATCTTCCTTTTTAAGAGTCACCTATGATTGGACAAAGGATCTTAGGAAGATATAAGACAACACTCACAAACTAATGACCCAAGGAAGATCCAGCCGACAGATGGGTTTTATTTAGCCTGTAATATCAGAAATTAAAATATTGTTAGTCTTTTTCTGTTACCAACAACTGAAAATGGGGAGTTGTGATAGGTTGTTGTCTTCATGGCCCCTAATTCATCTCTATCTTTAGGCACACAGACTCTGGCCATGGCCAAATGAAACGCTGTGGACAATATGACAAAAACACACGTGGCCTAGGCAGAGATTTCAAAAGCACAAAGCACTGGTGCTTGCCCTCATGGTCCTCTTATAACTTGGAGAAGGCCCGCCCAGGCCTAACCTGCTGGATGCTGAGACATACATACAATACACATCTCATACACACCCAACAACTAGCCACCACCCAGAAGTACTGCTGCCTGGACAGCATCTACCTTTCACATGTGAGCGAGACCACCATGTCCAGCCCAAACTGCCACCTGCAAAATGGTGAGCTAAATAAATGGTAGATGTCAAGGTTTGGATTTAAAAAAAAAAAATCAGCAAAAATTGAGGCCAAGTAAAACAAGCATTTCCTATTTAAAAAAAAATCTAGAGATTCTGCTCCACTGTGAGCACATTTCTATCCAGCAACAAGCAGCTGGCATGACCATGGCAGACATGTGTATCAGCCCAGCCATGGCACGGTGTTTCCCAATTTGTCACTATCAACTCAACCATGCTGGGGTCAAGTTCAATTGCTCTATGTCACCTGAGTTGGGTGTGTATTTATGACAAAGAAGAAAGTGAAAAAATAGAGTATCCAACACATACTGTTACTATTGAAAGTAGGAAAATAAAAAAAAAGCAGTACAGCCACTTTGGAAAACTGTCAGTATCTATGAAAGGGGGGCTACACACACCTTGTGACCCATCAACTCCACACCTAGACAAATACCCAAGAAAAATCTACAAACGTGCTCCAAGATTTCCACAGCAGCGCTACTCTTGAGAGTCCCAAAATGGCTATGAATAAACTGGTTATCAAAAACACTACACCAAAAGAATGAATACATAAAATAGGATACATTCACAGGGGTATCATGCAATACACAAGAATCCAGACACAAGACTACATGTTCTAAGGTTCTACCCCTATAGCTCAAAAAGGGACAAAAAGAAGGCAGGAGAAGCCTAGTGGCTACCTCTGCATGGAAGAGGACACATGGGGTCTGACAAAATAATGCTACTCTAATCTGGGTGCTATATATACAGCTCTGGAAAGTTCACCAGGCTGCATAAAAGTGAGAAACAAGACCAAATGGAGGACTGTGTGTTTCCAAAAGAATAGGTATTTTCCTTAGAGATAGCATGGAGATAATTCTACAGTCATGTAGAATACTTATGTGTCAAAAAGAATGGTAATCATATGAAACAAATCATTAAAAAAGTATGGCTGGGCCCTCCCTGGTGGCGCAGTGGGTTAAAGCACTGCACTAAGAAGCTAAAGCCACTTCCTCATGAGTTCGATTCCCACCTGCCCCGGAGGGTGACCACATGGTGTGGCAGACCTCTCCTGACCTGCCCGTTGCTCCCCTCAGCAGTGTACTTCGTCGATCTGCCTCTGCTCCCCACTCTGTCTCTGGTGAAGCCTCTCGCTGCCCCTGAGCCTCTGGCCTGTACCCCAGTTCTGTAAACACAAATAAATAAATCTTTAAAAAAAAAAAAAAAAGTATGGCTAGAGTTTGGCAATGATACCTAACGCCTGATAAACATGGCGAAGGGGCTGCTTACCTGCCAGACCTCTGCGGCTTTGAGGCTTACACCCACTGACGTGGGGACCCACGCCTTTTCTACAAAGGTTACCAGTGGTCTTCAAACTGAAGATTCTGGGTGAAAATATTGGCCCCTAAAGATGATTATCACTTTCCTAATGTTCATGTGCCAAATGAGGCTAACGGCGGCTTCTGGCAAGAGCTGGGACAACTGAAGGTAATGGCTGTAAACCCTGAGACACTACCAAAGAGAGAGAAAGCAAGTACACCATGAATTATTACTTCATTTATAGCAGTGTTAAGTATTTAAAAAAACCTAGTAGTATCTAATCTGATTCTTAGGTACCACCTGGGCTGTTTCTTCCAACTACATATGAAATTTAAGATTATGACGTGAGTTTTGGATCCTCCAGTAAGCTGGTTCCCCCTCCCCCATTTTTTGAATACTCTACTTAGGGGTCCCCTATTTTTGCTACCAATGCCTATCCCTCATGAGTGTTAGGGCCAGAGAACCTTGAGAATTAGGACTTCAAACCAAGAAAGTTGGACAGCAGAGAACTTGACTGCCCCAACATTTAGAGTTTTGGGTCCATCCTCTAAGGAGGGACTCTAAGGGCTAACCCTAAAAAGGGCCCAAAATTCATATTTTAATAAAGCCTGAGGTTACTCTCATGCCAAGTGATGTCTGGGAAACTCCTACCTGGTAAAATTTAGACCCCAACAGAGCAGAAGTTCCCTCAGAACTTATCAAATGATCCTTCCTCGGGAAATAATGAAACTCTGAATTCCATTTATAATAGAACATTAGGGATTGTTAAAAACTCTAAAGACACATTTGTGGGATTTCAGTTGAGACCTCAAATGTGTCTTTGTCCTCATAATCCACTTTGATTCCCTCTCCACCTAAAGTGAGTTGGGCTTCCCTGAGCTACAAACCTACTTCAATGGAATAACTTCCTCAGAGTTCTGAACTAGCCTGAGCAACTTAACAGCTACTAACCTACCTTCCCAAGGCAAAAGGTGTTTTAATCTTTACATATCTGTAAAACTTCTGTGATGACCCACTTTTTACAGAAGTAGGCATGATGTCAGGCTAAATTTTCATCTATATAAGAACTGTTATTAAATGAGACTGTTTCAGACACACATATACCAAGTAAAAAGCTACATATCTATCCTTAGAAATAAAGCAGGGCACAGAATCAGACACTCAGCGAAGACTCAAACAGCTGTTACAGTTGATACAACTATATAATGTTTCTCAAAACAACTTGCCAATTACAAAATTACTCCCAAATGGAAAGTGGTAGAAGTCTCCTTTTGAGGCTAAGTTAAATTTAACTATTGAAACCTTTTGTCTCCACTTAGCATAAATGTGTTTCAGGTGATCTTGATAATGAAGGGTTTTTGAGGAGGGTCTCCGTGGTCCTCTAAATTCTGGAAGGAACTCAGGCCCCACATTAATGAGAACTGTCATACTAATCAAAGTAGCCAAAGGACTTGTCCTCTTTCTTAATGTTTTAAAATAAGGCATGCACAGGACATAAAAACTGTATAGTATATTGGCCCTCCCTGGTGGCGCAGCGGATTAAAGCGCAGCACTGAGAAGCTAAAGCCGCTTCTGCATGAGTTCGATTCCCACCTGCCCCGGAGGTTACCACATGGCGCGTCAGACCTCTCCTGACCCGCCCACTGCTCCCCTCAGCAGAGTACTTCGTTGATCTGTCTGTTCTGCTCCCCACTCTGTCTCTGGTGAAGTCTCTCGCCGCCCCTGAGCCTCTGGCCTGTACCCCAGTTCTGTGTGCACAAGTAATTAATAAATCTAAAACAAAACAAAACTGTATAGTATAAACAGTATGTGCAGGTAAGGTATTGTAAAAAACTCCTTCCTAACCACATCCTCCTCCTGGTCCTCCTCTCCAAAGGCAACCCTTTCTTGTTCAAAGTTTAGGAATCCTTTCGAACTGGATTTCAATCGACAATAAGTTGTCAATTTGTTAACAATTTGGGTCAGATCATTTTTTGTGGGTGCTGTCCTGTGCGTTGTAGCATGTTCATGAGCATCCCCGGCCACTATCAGCTAAGTGATAACAGCATCTTCCCTTGAGTGGGGCCATCCAAATGTCTGCAACCACTGCCAAACTTAGAGGGGTTCAAGGGGAGTAGCCCTGGTTAGGGACCTCTGCTTCCAGAGAGCGTCCATGCAAGCAGAAACGTAGATGTGTGGAGCGCTATGCCCTTTCCTTCAAATACTGGCAGCAGATCGTTATGGGGGGGGG
>NW_004567130.1:15092143-15108586 GCF_000260355.1 Condylura cristata
TCGGCCGCCGCTCGGCGGCCTCGGGTCGCCGCCGCTTCCTCAGCGCCTGGGCCTGCGCCAGCTCCTCCTGCCAGCGCCGGCGGAACTCATCCAGGCTGTGGTCGTCCATCGCCACCGCTCCCGGGCCTCGCGTCCTTCTCCACCCGCCGGGTGCCACGGGACAGTCCCTCCGCGGGAAGTGTCCGCCGCGACCGGAAACCGCCTCTTCTGCGGCACTCAGGTTCCGGGTGGGCAGCCCCGCCCCGCCCCGCTCCTAGAGAGCCCCTCGCTCAGCGCGCCGCGCAGTGGGCTCAAGGCGCTCGGCTGAGGGCTGCGCGCGCACCTGGCGCCCAGGGTCTCAGCTTTTTGGCAAGCCCACCTTTGCATCAACAACTGTTTCTTCAGCAGACACTGGGCAACTGTTATATGCTAGGGGATGAGAATGTAGCATTTAAATCTGCACTCGGGTGCGGGGAGGTTAGGAGCTGGTCAGGGAACGTGACTGAGATCTCATTTGAAACAAAGTGCTCAATAAGGAGATGAACGAACTGTGGGAAGATATTTGCGAAAGAAACTATGAGTGGGCTGTGAATTCTGAAAGTGGCAGATGCATCACCTCATTCATTTTTCAAGATGCTTTGCACCTGCCGTTCCTTCCAGCGTGCGGGAATTTCTGTACCCATTTTGATCTAATTAATTCCCAGACATCCGCCATAGCCGGGTCTCCCCGTTATTCGCTCTTACAGCATCCCACACTTAGAACACCTTTTGTAATTTTATATTTGTACGATTGTTTATTACTATCTCCTGTCTTTACTGAACTGTGATTCTGGGCTTGATAGTTGGGAATTTGCAGGCTCTCAGTAAATGCTTACTGAGTGAACAACAAACTTTGGGATGTGAACTATTGTTGCCCCAACTTTACAAAGGAAGAAACTGAGCTTACCTCCCCCCCCCAAAAAAAAAATCACAATGCAATTTGCAAATCCAGAATCTTTTTTTTTTTTTTTTTTGGTAACTGCAGACCTGACTTACTAATTGTTAAATCATACAACCCAAATGTCTAAAACAGCTAGGATCTATGTGGCTGCCTCAAATTATCATGATTTTTCAATACAATGATATTAACAGCATGGTTATTTACCTGAGTTCCAGAGTCTCACAGACCTAAGGGGTAATTTCAGCAGGTTCTCTAACACAGATCCCTTTTTTTTTATTCCTCTTCTAAGAATTTATCTTAGGAGAAAAATGTTGAAGATAAGTTCAAAGAATACCTTCAAGGATGTTCACTGTTATTGTACAAAAAAAAATCAGAAGTAATCAAAGTAGTTGACTTTGGTCATTGATTAAAATAACTACGGCCAATCTGAATGTAATGAAGATCCTAACTAGAAGGTCAGTTCCATGCAGCACCTATAAATTTATCTGTTTGTTGCTATCATCAGCACTCAAAACAGTGCCAAAGATATATGATCCAGCTTATTAAATAAATAAATAATAAATGAAATACTATGTAGCTATTAAATGGTACATTAGAGAATAAATCACATAAAAAGTTCACAATATAGAACTTTTGGTATATAGTTGTTCATTATTATTATTATTATTTTCTCCCCTGGTCCTTTATACTCCCACTAGGAGTAAAACCATACAGTATTTTTTTTTTCCTTTCTGGTTTATTTCCCTAAGCATGATCCCTTCCAGCTCCACCCATGTTGCTGCAAAAGGCATGTGTTTTATCTTTTTTTGGTTGCTGAGTAATATTCCATTGTGTATATGTACCACATCTTTTTAATCCAGTCATCTACTTTTGGGCATTTGGGTTGATTCCATGTCTTTCCAATTGTAAATAAAGCAGCAATAAATAAGGGGGTTCAGGTATTTTCTTGAATCAGTGTTTTTGTGTCTTTCGGGTAGATACCTAGGAGTGGGATTGCTGGGTCATATAAAAGCTCCATTTTTATCAGTTTGAGGAAACTTCAAACAGTTTTCCTCCATCGTGGTTATACTACAAACTGGACATTTTTTAAACGCCTAATTATGATGGTCACAAATCAATGTATCCCCTTTAAAAGAATTTTTACAGAGTAGTGCAGGCAGGTTAAAGGGGCTGGTAAGATAAGAAAGAAATGCCCTAAAAGGAAGGAGAATACTGTCCTTTTCTCAGTATATTTGTCTACCATTCACTAACAATTTTTCTATTGGTTTTAAATCTTTCCAATAATAAATTCCTGAGCCTCTATTTTTTTCAAATGCCAGAATTAAAGTATGGCTAATAAAACACCTGTAAAACTCATAGTGTCCATAGGTAAACAGTAGGCACACAATAAAAGCTAGCGATGATATACACCGATTTGGCAGATTGAGGTTACATCTAGCCTATGCTCTGAAAGTCTGATGTTCCTTGAGCCCCACCCTTTCCAGAAGCAAGGATCTTCCTTGCAAGTTCAAAGCATTCAAGTCTTTTGGTTGCAAGCAACAATTCCTGCTACCTTAAATAAAAAGGAAGTGAAGTTGCAGGATGGCTCCAAAGCTCAAAGAAAAGAGCAGTAACCATCTTGGAGCTGATAACACCTGTCCTGCATCTTCTGGCATTCAAAGTCCCAGAGTAGGGTTCTTAGAGTGTGACCCCTGGGCCACCCTCACCTAGGAAATTGTTAGGGATGTAAGTTCCCAGCCCAGACTACTGAATCAGAAAGTCTGGGGCTGCAATCTGTGTTTCAACAACCCTCCAGGTGATTCTGATGCACAATCCGATTTGAGAACCATTTTCCCAGAGGATCACTTGAATGAACCAGTTTGTGTCATATTCCCAGTCTTTGATTGGGAAATTGGGATTACAGCAGGCTAGATATCTAGGACCACATGAAATGGGGGAGGCAGAGTTCCCCAAAATGGGGCGAAGGGTCAGGACACACAGAATCATCCATAAGGCTATCACAGGGAGGAGACCCTGGGAATTAGTGTTTGTGTTAGCAGCATTTTCTCTGCCTAACATCCATTTGAAGTGCGATCCCCCTGGAAGATCAATTCAGGACTGCCAGAGTCCCTGAGAGATGACCAAACAATGACCATGATCCTTTTCCCCACATGATTCCTGTCTCATCTGTCTTCCTGAGGCCAGTCACTTTTTGGACTACTAAGATGCTAGAACTTCTTCACTGTGTGTCCAGTAGGCCTCAAAAAGGTAATGAAGGTGGGAGGAAGAACAGAATTATCAGTTTTCTTATTCTCATGTACAAGGTGAGAAGGTGGAGCCACCTCCTGTGACTGCTGCAAGAAATTAACTAACTTAAACCACAATGATTTTACAGTTTTAGAGACCAAAGTCTGATTTCTTTTTCACCAGGCTGGTGTTGGCCAGGCTTCTTCCAGTCTCTTGTTGCTGTGCCTTTTCCAGCTTCTAGCACTGCTTTCCTTGGCTTTTATTTATTGTACAGAAGAACTGGAATGGAGGCTAGAGATGGGGGAGGGTGAGAGGATTCAGCAGAGACAGAGTGGGGAGCAGAACAGGTGGATCTATGCAAATACACTGCTGAGGGGAGCAGTGGGTGAGCTGGGTGAAGTCTGCTGTGCCATGTGGGTCAGCTCCCTGGCCTGAGATGGAACTCAGGTGGCTGAGTTGATAGGGCTGAGAATTAACCCCTAGGCCACCAAGGAGGCCCCCCTGCATTTGTATTTGTATTTGTAATTCGTATATGTATTTATATTTATTTGCTAGATTTGCCAGCCCTGAGCCAAGGCACCATCATTGCTCCTGGATGACTGCAGCTTCGCTGCCACCAGCTTGCTCCTGACAATGAATCACAGAGCTATATCAGAGCTCTTGAAAGAGTGAACCCAACCAGGACACTTCCCTATGTAAATCACTTCAAGGTGCTGCCACTGTTCTTGAAATAACAAACAAAATCATCTTTAAAAGCCTCTTTTCTAAGATAGTTCACATACCTTACGATTCACTTATCTAAAGTGTGTGACTCAGTGGCTTCTAGAATAGTCACAGACAAGTAACACTTGACAGCTGCCTGCAGAATTAGAGCACCAAGGTGGGGAGGAGGTGGGGGAGGGGTAAGAACAAAGAAGGAAGGAAGCACAATGGTCTATGGTGGTGGAATATGGTGAGTTGGTGGTAGGTGCCCTATGGTGGTAATACCTGATGAGGGTACCCCACTATTACCTCAATTAAAAATAAATAAAATTTAAAAAATTAAAAAAATCGATTTCTTTAATATATAGATTTTTTTGTTTTGAGCATTTCATATAAAGGGAATAACATAGATGAATCTTTGTGATTGACTTTTTTCACTTAGCAGAGCATTTTCAAAGTTCACTCAAGTTGTATTATGTGTCAGTCCTTCATTCCTTTTACAGCCGGGTAAAAGGATCCCATTGCTGAGCAGAACGCACTTTGACCATCTATTTACCTACTGAAGACGGAGATGCTTCTGTCTTTGGGCTAAGATGCATAATGCTGCTGTGAGCAGTCATGTAGAGGCTTTTGTGTTTTGCATCTCTCTTGGGTATGTATTTAGGAGTGGAATTGCTGGCTTAGATCATTTTTAATAACATTTAATCATTTGAAAAACCACCACACTGATTTGCAAAGTGGATGTACACTTGACATCCCTACCAGTAAGTGTGTGAGGGTTTGGTGGGTATTTTATACCTTCCCACGCAAAATGATCTGTGGTTTGATGAAGCCAAATCCTTTTCCTCTTCAGGAACTCCTGCACATACTTCCCACTTAGTGAAACAATTACTTTTGTTGCAGCTTTCCACTTTGCCCCTTCAACTCTCACCTGAAATGTGATATCCTTGGGAAAGTGATTTCACCACTTGATCTAAGTTATGTGCCCCCAGACTCATTTTTATCACTGAAATTGATCCTTCCCTCAATGGGTCAATTCTTTATTATTTACTTGTTGATGTGTCTCCCCAATAGAATGTAGGCTCCCTGAGGGCAGAAACTTGTCTGTCTTGTTGATGTTCCAGCCCCCTACCAGAGTCTAGATCTTGGATGTACTCAATACACGTTGGTGCTGAATGAATGAATGAATGAATGAATGAATGAATGAAAAAGTGAAATCATGAATGGGTGAAGCTCAGAGGAGGCAGAGGTGTTTCTGAGGTTCATGTCCATACAGAGTAGATGCTCAATGAAGACTCGAGCATCAGCCTACTTGCTGATGAGGCTGCAGATTATAAAGCTACAACTACACACACAGAGTAGCACAGAGAAAGATGAATTCACTCCTTTAAGACAGAAGAGAGAGATATCATTATAAATCTCATATATCTCAACCCAAGTGCCCATATAGGAAATAGAATGAGTGGCTTGGTCTATTCCACTTTGCAGCCTGCTGAAGAAACAAGTGTCCTTTCTGTTTTAATAGAAACATTGCTCTTAGCACTTTGATGCACTGAGCACTCTGGAACTCTAATTACAGTGACACAAAAATGGAAAGAAAAATAGGAAATCAAACCGTTGAGCCAATAAGTTGCAATTTATCTGGGCACTTAATAGCAGCAAAGTGCCTTAAAGCAGCTCAGAATTTCCTAAAAACGCTTTGCAGATGGACAACACAGGAGCTGTCATGAGGCTAGAATGGGGGAATGTCTAACGTGCCTGAGTTCTTTGAATATGTGTCACTCTTATGAATTGTAATGCTCTTTTCCACAAGATTTCTTCAAGGTCAATACCAGGTATGGCCTCCTGAAGTCTGATTCTAGCCCCCACACCGATAGCCTACTCTCTCCACACTTTCCCCCTTGGTCACTGAACTTTAATTATATCCATCTCTTACAGTTTTTTGCTTTCACCTGAACCTGCTTAACTCCTACCATGTTTCACTGTAGAAGTCACCTTCTCCAAGAAGTCTTCCCTGCTTTCCTCCTCCTCCACACTGGCTTAGGTTTTGTAGTACTTAAAATTCTGAGGTTGACTTTTGGCTCCACATGGAGGAGCTTGGCAGTCTCTACTCCATCCCCCAAACAAGTAAAAAGCAGAACAGGCTGAAAATCATCAAATCTTCTGGGATCTATAAGAGAGTCTGCGAGCCAACTGACAAGTTCCAGCTTAGTGAAACAGAGACTCACAGCAGAACAAGAGCTAGAGCAGGAAAACCTGAACTGTACCCAGTCACCTGGGGGCTCACAATTGTGTATGTTTTTACCTCAAGGACTTGACCAAGTTCTCACAGAAGTCCCAGAGAGGAATCCCTCATGCTTCCAGCAGGGAGGGGAGAAAGGCACCTGTTTTGAAATATGCCACGGCACTCTGTTCTTCTTAGCAAGTCTCGTCCTCAGGAGAAACTAGTTAATGAGAGCTTAACCTGCTGGGATATTACCAAGAGCCTAAGTGACACAGGGGAAGGGAAGTATCCAACTCCAGTCAGCTCTGGCTTTCCATGCGGGAGGAGCCGTGACTAAAAGATCAGTTCTGTACACCAGTGGTTGAAGCCTTCACAGTTGCGGACCGCCCTTGGAAGGAAAAATGATTTGGGCAAGTTATTCCCAACTGAGGCAGTCCACTGGGGACTGACAGCAGAGGGCAGTCTTCCTGCAGCCCTCAGAGCACCAGAGGGAATACAGCCTTTCCTGAGTGGTGGTGCATTCCAAACCGAATTGCACATTGGGATCACTTGGGCTCTGTAGAAGTGGTGTTTTCTGGTTCCCACTCCAGACATCCTGATCTAAGTGATCTGGGGTATGCCCTGAGCCTTGGGATTTTTAAAAGCTCCCAAGGAGCAGCAAAAATTGAGAACTACGGGCCCTCCCTGGTGGTGCAGCGGGTTAAAGCACAGCACTGAGAAGCTAAAGCCACTTCAGCATGAGTTTGATCCCCGCCCAGAGGTGATCCACATGGCACAGCAGACCTCCCCTGACCTGCCCACTGCTCCCCGCAGCAGTGTACTTTGTCAGTCTGTCTGTTCTGCTCCCCACTCTGTCTCTACTGAATCCTCTCACTGCCCCTGCACCTCTAGCCTGTACCCCAGTTCTGTATGCATAAATAATTTTTTTAAAAAATTGAGAATTACTTCTGAAACACCACAGTGTGTACCAGAGTTATTCAATTGCATTCATCAATTATTCTATTATTTTCCATGCTTCTCCTCATCTGTAGAGGTCCTTTACCACTTTACTTCTTTTATTTATTTATTTCTACTTATGCATATAAGAACTGGAGTGTAGGCCAGAGAGGTGGGGAGAAGGGGGAGATGATTCACCAGAGACAGTAGAGAGCAGAACAGGCAGATCTACTGAAATACATTGCTAAGGGGAGCAGTGGGTGAGACAGAAGAGGTCTATTGCACCAGGGTTAGCTTCCTGACTGGGGATTGACTCATGCCATAGTGGCTGGCAATAGCTTGATAGCGCTGAGAATTTAACCCCTGTGCCAACACGGAGGGCCCTGTTTCACTTCTTTACTTCTGGGTCCATGGGGATGTATGTCTTTCAAGACCCAGATTTTAATTTGCCTACCTGCTACATATCAGTAGGCATTGAGCTACACAGGGCAAAATCCCTTCTAAGCAGAGAGAATGATCACACTGGGTTAAGTTGCTTGCAGGCTAGTTGAGAGGGCTGAAGAAGCAGAACTCCCAACCCTTGCCAAGCTCTCAGGAACCTTTCCAAGTCCACACCACAGAACAGAGCTTGCTCTGCAGCAAGCAGGAAGTGGCCAGAGATCCATCTACAGCCAAACCCTTAGGCCAGTGGTGTCCAGTGACCGGCTTTGAGTTCAGATGCCCTCATCTGTGAACAAAGAGTGCAAACGCGCCTAAGATTGGTAGCCTAATTGGCAGAATCTCAGGATTGAGACCGAGGGACAGATCCTCAAAAGTAGAGGGAGAATGCTGAGTTGACATAAATGACATGTGTCTGCTACTCCCTGAATACCTGTCTTAACTAAGGAAAGAAGTGAATTCTCAAGTCTTATCTGTGTAAGTTGGGAAAATGCAAAAATGATACATAAAGGTGCAGCAGACCTTCACTATTAGAAAGAAGTCTTGAAATTGACATACGTGGAACATGCATTTAAAGTCCTAATAAACGCATGTATTCTTCCCACAGACCCCTTTACCAACTATGCCATCGTTATGTCCACTTTCCACATTGCAAAGGCAAAGGCAAAACCACTATCATGAATTTCATATTTATCCTTCCTATTTTCAAGAAATGTGTGTCCATGAATAATTTATAGTGTCATTTCATGGATGCTGCAAATTTTTATAAACAGCATCAAATCATACAAATAATCTGCAAATGCCTTGGTGTTTTTTTTTTAAGATTTATTTACCCTATGTATTTTTCCTTTTTAAAGATTTATTTATTTATGCGTATAGAACTGGGGTACAGGCCAGAGGTGCAGGGGGGGTGGTGGTGAGAGGATTCACCAGAGACAGTGTGGGGAGCAGAACAGGCAGCTGTACTGAAATACACTGCTGAGGGGTACAGGGGGCAGGACAGGAGAGGTCTGCTGCGCCACATGGGTCACCTCCCTGGCCAGGATAGAATTCATGATGCAGCTGCGGATAGCTTCATTGTGCTGAGCTTTAACCTGACACACCACCAGTGAGGGCCCAATTTTGGCTATTTTCAACAATGCTGCAGTGAACATCTCTGAGCATCCCTGACTTTCTCCAGTTCAGCAGAAACCATCATTTTCTCTTTCTCCCTTGCTAACACCCTGATTTTGTTTGGATAGCTTTATACCCAGCCTCACAAATAAATCATGAGAGAATCTATGATAAAAAGCTCAGGTCTTTTTACATCCATGGTTGATTCAAGCCTCAAGGAATAAATCACAATTGTCTATAGTAGGGATTGGCAACATTTTTCTGTGAAGGACACAACAACATATATTTTAGGCTTGTAAGTCAGTTTTTGTGCCAATGCTCAGTTCTTCTGTGATAGTGTAAAAGCTGACATAGATGATACATAAATGAATAGAGGTGTGTCCAATAAAACTTTATTTACACAAATAGATGGCTTTACCAAAGAGAATATACAAAGAGCAAATAATCACATGAAATGGTGGTCAATATCGTTAGCCATTAGGCAAAACCACATTCAAACCACAATGAGATATCACTACACACTAATTAGAATGGCTAAGATAAAAACAATAACAACAGTGACATCAAATGTTGGAGAGAAAAAGAGAAACTGGGATCACTCATATATTGCTGGTAGAAATGTAAAATGGTACAGCGACTCTGTAAAAATTAGGTAGATTCTTAGAAAATTAAACATGCAACTGTCATGTGACCTACAGTTGCATTCCTGGGCATATCTCCCAGCAAAATAAAAACCTAGGTACACCTGAAAACCTGCACACATCAGTTTTAGTTTTCACAGCCAAAAATGGAAGCAATCTGGACGGCCTTCAATGGGTAAACAGTTCAGCAAACAATGTTATATCCAGCCCACAGAATACTATCTTTTTTTTTTTTTAAGATTTATTTACTTACTCATACAGAACTGAGTGTACAGGCCAGAGGTGCAAGGGCAGTGAGAGGCTTCACCAGAGACAGAGTGGGGAGCAGAACAGGCTGACTGATGAAGTACACTGCTGAGGGGAACAGCAGGCGGGTCAGGAGAGGTCTGTTATAACATGTGGGTCACCTCCCAGGCTGGGGATCACTTGCACTGCTGAGCTTTAACCCATTGCACCACCAGGGAGGGCCCAAAATACTATCTTTAGAGTGGGGTGGCTATAGAAACCTACACAGTTTATTAAATTATATAGAATTTAACACATGCAAGCACACATTTACAAGTAAAGCCAAAGAAATTGTGTCAACATCAATTCCCTGGTTATGAATTATATGATAGTTTTGCTACATATCAACTCTGAGAAACCCAGGCAAGGTATAGAAGAGATATTTATTATTTCTGCAATTGCAGAATCTTTCCTTGCCTCTCCCCTGGCTTCTGATCCTTCTCAGCAATATCTGAGTGATGGCAACATTTTTGTTGGCATGAGGCAATAAACCTGAAGACTAAAGCATATATTCTATGGTACAAGGGATGGTGAAATAGAAGCACAGACATAACCAGATCCTTTCTGAAATGTTTGTACCACAAACCCACTTCTGAGCTTTTAACCTTCTGGACCAGGGGTTGATACACTTTTATTATTTTTTTTAAAGATTTATTTATTTGTGCATACAGAACTGGGGTATAGGCTAGAGGTGCAGGGGTGAAGAGGATTCACCAGAGACAGAGTGGGGAGCAGAACAGACAGATCAATCAAATACACTGCTGAGGGGAGCAGAGGGCGGGTCAGGAGAGGTCTGCCGCACCAGGTGGGTCAACTTGGTAGCTGCGATCGAACTCATGCTGAAGTGACTTTAAGCTTCTTAGTGCTGTGCTGTAACCCGCTGTGCCACCAGGGAGGACCCATGGGATTGATACACTTTTCCTATAAAAGGTCATGTAGTAATATTTTTGAACTTGTGGGTCATAAAATTTTTATTACATGCTGTTGCAGCACAAAAGCAGCAAGAGATAATAAGTTCAGAAAAAATGAATGTGTTTCAATAAACAGGCAGTGATCCACACTGGTTCACACACATTTGCCAATGCCCATGCTGGATTTGTTTGTAATAAAAAATATGAGCTTATACAATTTGAATATAAAAAGCAATAAGGAGATTGTGCATACTAATGATCATCTTCAAAGAATCAAATAAAGTATAATTTAAAATAAATATATCTTAAGCTATAAATATAATAAATGTTAATAATTATAACTTTATAATGTAAGTCTCCACTAGTTGGATTTTCTTGTGCCCAATGCCTGATGTATCTAGGGCAGATTCCTCATACCTGGCACTGTTGAATGTGAGGCCAGATAATTCACTGCGGTCTGTATGTTGTAGAATGTTAAGCAGAGTCTCAACTTCTACTCACTAGAGTAGCACCCTTTAGTTCTGACATCCAAGAAATGTCTCCTGACATTGCCAAATGCTTCCTGGAGAGCAAAATTGTCCCTCGCGGAGAACCACTGGTCTAGAGTAAATAGTTAGAAATGGAATCACCAGCTCACAGGGCATGTACACTTTCAGATTTTTCAGGTCTGCCAAATTGTTCTCCAGCATTTATCCTCATTTACCCTCTCATCAGTATAATTTCAAGTCTAGTGATTTGCTTGTTTAAACTCAGCTCAGTTGCCTTCAATAAAGTGATGACTGCTTGAGCAAAGGACAATATGTCTGAATTTTCACAGCAGGGGTGCAGGTTTAATCAACCCTATCTCTTGTGACTCTAGTAATCAAGGCATTAGGTTTTATTTAAGTGAGATTTACCCTTTACACTTACAGTATTGATAAGACTATAATTATGGGCTGGTTCATTTTTTCTCCCCTGCTGTGAACTTTTGTCTGCCGTTCTTCATTTATAACAAAAAGATCCTTAAGGGAGAGGTGGCAAATAATTAGGAGTTCTCTAGAGAAAAGGTTGCCCCATCTTTTCAGGTACCAGAGGGTTAAATAGACCCTGCTTAGGTCTATTGAGTAGAGGGACTTCTCTGGGAATAACTAATGTAATTGAATATTGGACTCACCAAAATATGAATCTGCTTGTTTTCCCACTGGGTTAGGGTTAGGGTCCCTGTTCTGTTCCTTAAGTGAGTGCTTAACAATCCTGACATATCAACAAGGACCATGATGATATTTGCAGAGTGCCAAGCACTTGGCCAACATGATGTCTTTTAATCCTCACAACAACCTAATGAAGTGGGTACTATAGTTATTATCCCCATTTTACAGACGGGCAAGTGAAGGCTCAATAGTGAGCTATAGCATGGAGGTAATAGGGGTTCAACCCCAAGTCTCCCTGGCACAAAGTGTCGGCCACTTTGCTGTAGCTTTGATTTTGATTCAAGAACTGTGTTGTTCACCAAGTCGACTCCTGGCATCAAATCTGGTCCTGGCATGAATACATGGCCTCAGGAAACACAGCTGTTTGGAGGAGGTGACAGCTGTTCACTCATTTGCCATTTCACCAAGCCACAGGAATCAGAGCACCATAAGGTAAGACTCACCCAGTCTCAAACACCAGGATAGGTAATTATTGTTTTAATTTTTTTATTATAACAAGTTTATTTTTACATCATTTTGTACATTTTTTTCCATCTCAATTGTAATCCCCGCGGGTTTCCCAACACCAAGTCACCCGTGTGCCATCACCATAGGTAATTATTGTTTTAATTAAAGAGAAGAAGTACCCCCCACCCTTCCTGCTCACTTGAGGATCGATTTCTTTGGAGGTAAGGGAAGGAATGTGGGCAGGAAAAATATTTTAAGTTGTTGAGGTTAACAATTCTCTGTAGATCGCCACGTATGTAGGAAAGACAATTCATTCATGCATGCACTCACTGAGTCTTTATTTCAATAGCTATTTATTTCCTGAGTACCTACTATGTGCTAGGACCAGTTTTAAGCTATGGGATAACATAGAAAATCTACACAGATGGGAAAATTTGTCATAATTCTTCATTCTATGAGAAAGGTCACACTTCCTTGCAACTGGTTGGGAAAGTTCTCTCTGAATAAAGGGATAAAACTATTCCTCAAACTAACTCCCTAAAGCTCCTTCTCCCTTAAAATTTTCCAGAGAGAAACAGAAAAGGAAGAAGGGAGATAGGTGAACAGTCTCACAACTCATCCTTGCTAAAGAACGCAGAAAACGTCGAAGCAGGTGTCCAGTAGTAAAAGTAGCCAGGGTATAGTGAATCTCTGCATTTTTCTTCCTTTCTAGGACATTCCTTTATTTATTTCTAAATTTTCATTTTATTTCATTTTGCATAGAAGAACTGGGGTGTAGGCCAGAGGTGTAGGTGGTGAGACGATTCACTAGAGACAGAATGGAGAGCAGAGCAGGCATTTTGCTTTGGGGAGCAGCAGGCTGCACCATGTGGGGTCATCTCCCTGGCTGGGGATCGAACTCAGGACTCAGGATGCTTTGCTGAGATAGGGCTATCTGGGTGGTAGCACTGAGACTTAACCCCTAGGCCACCAGGGAAGCCCTAAGACTTTCCTTTAGACTCATTGATTCTGTTTTAGTTTGTGAGGGTTGCTGGAAAAAAAAATGTCAAAATGCTAAAAAGACTAGGGAGCTTAAACTAAATAAATTCATTTCTTCACAGCTCTGGAGATCAGAAGTTCAAGATCAAGGGGTTGGAAAGATTGGTTTCTTCAGAGACCTGTCTTCTTGACCTTCAGATGCCACAGCGTCTCTCCCTGCTTCTAAGGACACTGTCCTGGGTTAAGAAGTTGGACGAGTGCCACTCTAATGACCTCATTATAGCTTAAAGTTTTAGAGCCTTTGTATTCACATACAGCCAATACAGTCATGTTGTAAAGTTAAGATTTCTAAACTGGGGGTTAAGAGTTCTGCCTATGTATTTGGGGGGTATTATGCAGCACGATAACAGTCCCCCCTCCTTTCCCAGTTTCCAGTGGGACAGAATACTAAAAGCACAAACTTTGGGTTCAGACAGCGGTATGACCTTAGATTAAGTTATTAAGTACTCTGTCTCAGTTTGCTCATCCATAATATAGGAGTAGTAATAGTAACTATTACACTGGTTGTTAGGAGGGTTATATGAGTTAGTAAGGGCAAGGTATGTAAAATAGCCCCTGGCACAGAGTAAACATGACACTTATTTTTAAATTAAATAATTAAATTAAACATTAAAAATGCATTTTTTGCATTTTTGAAGTGTTACTATGTTATGTTATTTTCCCAATTTTGGGGGGGGGATAATATTTAATATCAGGGATGGAGTCAACAATTCACAGAAGGGGAAACCATATACATGTGAAGGTTCAAGCCCTCCAGCATTCTCTAAAGTTTACATAGTCTACCTTAAAATAACAGTAAGTGGGTCCTCCTTGGTGGCACAGTAGGTTAAAGTGCAGCACTGCAAGCTGGCCTCAATTGCTTCAGTGCGAGTTCGATCCCCAGCCCCGGAGGAGATCCACATGGTGCAGCAGACCTCTCCCTGCCGCCCGCTGCTCCCCTCAGCAGTGTACTTCGTTGATCTGCCTGTTCTGCTCCCCATTCTGTCTCTGGTGAATCCTCTCACCACTCTTGCATCTCTGGCCTGCACCCCAGTTCTGTATGTATAAATAAATAAAAATCTTTAAAAATAACAGTAAGCAACATTTATTAAATGCTGTGGATGTGCTGGGCATTGCGCTTAGTGATTTCTGGTATGATCTTATTCAACTGTGTGCGGTCGGTACTATTCTTATTCCACTTTATAGATGTGGCCATGGAACCTCCAAAAAGTCTCATCTCAAGACCATAGGGCAGAACCATGCAGTGTGAACAAATCTGGGATTGTTGGGTGCAAAGTGCAGGGGTGGGGGGCAGAGGGAGGGACAAGGTTTTCTTTCTTCCTCCACCTTTCAGTCACGCCTTTCTTCTCTCCCTCTGCTGAATAACACATCCCCATGGCCAAGACTGCACTCTCTTTGCCTCAGAAAACATCCGGGCGTCTGGGACCCAACCCAGCGCCACCTTTCCAGCCCAGCATTTCGAGGGGCAGGCTTCCAAACAGGGTAATAATCGTCCCATTAAAATTAATGTCCATGAAGTGAGCCGTTAAAA
This sequence comes from Condylura cristata, assembly GCF_000260355.1. Classification (NCBI taxonomy): domain Eukaryota; kingdom Metazoa; phylum Chordata; class Mammalia; order Eulipotyphla; family Talpidae; genus Condylura; species Condylura cristata. Next base: position 15,106,745 of record NW_004567130.1, read on the forward strand.
GCGTGCAGATTAAAAAGGGGGGGAGGGAATTGTTCAGTTTAAATCCAAAAGGCTTTTTAAATAGACACTGTATCTTCATTCTTGGAACGCTGCACCGGGCAATGGATCAGGTCCCCTCTGCAAAGACTAGGGGGGATTAAGGAGGTGAGTCCCAGGAGAATGGGCAAGTGGTTCTGGCCAGAAGCAAAAGGAACCAAGGTTTATTCAGGGCCCACTGCATGCCAGGTGCTTGGCATACATTTCTCTCATTTAATCTCTGCCCCAATCCTGGGAGGGAGGTATTATTATTCCCAGATTACAGGGGGCAGTATAAAACCGTGGTTCAGAGTTTAGAGTCTGCAGCAGTCTGCCTTAGTTTTGATCCACGTTTACTCTTTACCAACTCTGTGAGCTTGGGCAAGAGGCCTTACCCATAGTGGCTCAGTTTCCTCATCTGTAACAGTAATAGTAACAGCAATCCCTCCCCTGCCCCCCCAGTTGTGGGATATTTTATTTTAGGCAGCAGAGGCAGAGGCCTTGGCCCACTAACCTACACTAACTCTAAATGTGGACCATAATTAAGGGTATGGAACTGGGTGATGTGAGGGCCACCAAGGTGGCAGGGCAGAGATCTGAGTTCTGACCATACTGCAGGCCAAAGGGAATCTCTTGTGATCAATGGAGACCCCCACACTACCAACATGTGAAAGACTATTTTCCAGGTAGTAAAAGGTCAGATCAGGCTTTGGCAGTTGGCTTGGATGGGGCCACCTCTGGACTCCTACAACTTTACAGATTCCAAAGTCATGTAAAACCCAATGGATTTAAGACCAGAGGCTTCCTTCTCTTCCCTCCCTCCAACCCTCCAACGTCCCAAACAGGTCTCTACTTTCACAAGCAGGGACAACTCCAGATTTCCTATCTGGAAAGGCAAGGGGTAGCCACAGACTGGGAAGAGAGAGGCTGAAGTCCCTGCTCCCGTCACCCCCACCCCTTAGGACTTCCTGAGACCCCAAGGCAGGAAAGTAACACTCACAAAGGAAGCAGACACTATAAGTTTCCTTCTAAAAAGTCTGCTGATGGTGTGAATGCGTGCCTTGCAGGACCCCGCAAACCACCAATCTCGCCGCCTCTCCATTGAGGTTTCTGGCTGCGTGCTGGGGGTGCCTTTGGGTCTGGCCCCTAAATTCTGAGCAGCACGGGGTGTGTGCGCGTGTGTGTGTTGTGGGGGGGGGGTATTCAAACCCGAAGCCTACAGGTGCCGAGTCAGACCCGAAAGTAGGCAAGTTGGTTTAAATTTGACCCTCCCTTACAATTTTGAATGAATTCTCCTCCCCCCCAACAAAACAATAGCTTCAGAATATTTTTGAATAATGCAGCCGAATTCAATATCAGCTTCATCCAAAACGGCAAACAAGCCAGCTTCCCTCGCCAAATCGGAACTGGAGCCGAATTCAGGAAAAAAGGGAAGGAGAAAACCTCCCTTCGCGCTCTTTGCCTCGGCCAGGGTCCCCCGCGACCCTCCAAGCTCTGGACCTCTCCAGAGGGGTGCCTTCCTGCGTCCCAGCCAGCCGCGCGCCCCCTCGCTGCCGGCGCAGCTAGGGTTAAAAGTTACCTCTCGGTTTCTTCTGCCTGCAGCCCCCCCCCCCGGGGGCCGGATGATGTAACCCCCCTCTCCGCGCCCTCCCCGCCCCCCTCCACCATGTGACACTTTAATTAATAATAGCGCCGTCAGCACAACAAACGCACAACACAAGGAGAAACTTGGTGTCCAGGGGAGGCCCCCGGCGGCTGGAGCGCGGCGGAGGCAGGCGCGCAGGCCGGAGGGAGAGCAGGCGAGGGGCGGCCCGAGCGCGGGGAGGG
>NW_004567130.1:15108821-15118784 GCF_000260355.1 Condylura cristata
CCCACCTACTGGCCCTGGCTGTGCGCGGCCGCGCAGGTGGCGGCGCTGGCGGCCTGGCTGCTCGGCAGGCGGAACTTGTAGGAACGCGGGGCTTCTTGGTGGGGCCGGAGCCGAGACCCAGCCGGAGCGAGCAACAGGTACGCGAGCGCGCGCGCGCCTGGGCGAGGCAGCTGGGGGCTGGAGACGCCGGGGGAGCGGGGGAGCGGCAAGTTTGTCTTTCGTCTCTTCCCATCTTTTTTCTCTGATCCCTCCGGTCGCTCGAAGCTCCGTCCGCCTCCTGTCCACTGGCCGCCTCCCCTTCCCAATGGCAGGCCCACCGAGTCTGTCTCCCCCGACTCCGTCGGCGCGCGTGCCACTCCCTCCGCCGGGTGGCTTTGGGAGGACTTTGGCCTCCACCGTCCCAGCAGCTCCTCGACGACGCACGATGCAAGAAGTGCGCTTCTTGATAACGCGGTTGCAAGCCACGCCGATGAATTATTCTCTGTCGCGGGTTCAAAACAAGTCACCCTTCCTCCTCTAAACGGCCCGCGGTGTCTAGGTCGCCACCGGTTCCAAGCCCTGCTTTCCATAAGAGTCACTTCTCCGTTTCTGTTCCCCATTCTCTGGCATCCCGAGCGCGTCTCGAGATCGCCACCCCTTCCAGTTTTCCAGCTGGCTCTTTCTCCCTAAGGTCCTTGCACTTTTCAGCTTCCGCGCTGCCAACTTTTTGGCTCCTTTGCAGAAGGCGTCCTGTCTAAGGCACTTGGCGGGACGCTTGGAGCTGAAATGGAGAAGGCGATGCTCCTTCGAGGGGACTGGAAGCTAGGTTCTCAGGGAGACCCTAAGGGGCATTACTGGAAGAACAGTGGTAGAGCCCCTCGGAGCTAGGCCCCGTGCGGGATGGGATGGGAAGGTTTTGAGAGCTTGCTGGGCACCGCATGGTGGGGACTGGGGGTGGAGAGTGAGTTGCGCCCCTGGTACGTTTGGTACAGTGGAAGAAAGGTACTGAACACATACAAGGCCTTGGTTTTTGGGTGGGGGAATTACTGAGCACCAGCTAGGTGCCTGGCACCGTGCTAGGCGCATTGGGAGAGCTAGCCGGTAAGAGTCATCTTTACAGATTCTGGAATAGAGGGAAACGCTGCACAGAATGGGGGTGCAGTGAATCAGGCTTAGCCCACCAGAGGCGGCTAAAGGGCAGGAAGGCGAAGGTCGAAGGTGACAAAGCCAGAGACACAGGGATGCCACAGCCCACGGCTGCGGCGCGCTCGAGTCGAGGCCGGGCCCCGCCATGCGCCAACTCCCTGGGAAGCTGGCGCGGCGCCCGCGGGCGAGGCCCGAGCGTCTGCGCCCGGGAAGAGAGGCGGCAGCCGGAGCGTGGGGGGTGGCAGCGCCCGGGGAGCTGCGGGGGTGCGCGGGGTGTGAGTCGGGAGCGCGGGCGACAGATGTCGCGTGGGCCGGCGCAGCCCGGGCGCTGGCGAGGAGAGGTGTGCGCTTTGGGGCGCTCCGAGCCCTGGCTCCCCGAGGCCCCGCCGCTTCTCTCCCTCCAGGAAGAGAGTCTTGGGGTTCCCTCCGCCGCAAGGGGTCGGGCTGGGATCCCAGGGCGAGAAGTACATTTTGAACTCGCGGCCCGAAGCGAGAAAAGGGAGTCCAGGGAGAGACGGGAAGGCCAAAGAGGGGAGTTTAAGGAAAGCCGAAAGAAGATGGGGAGGGAGGGAGGAGCAAAGAGCGGCCGAGAGAAGAGCGGGGAAGGGAGGGGGAACTGAGAAAAAGAGAAACTGGAGAACAAGCGGCAAGTTAGTGGGAGAGTGAACTGGGGGCGAGACTGGGGGCGAGAGGAGTCTCGTAGTAATGGGGGCGAGGGTAGGATGCTGCTTCCTCTGGTCTTGGGATCCAGGTGAGGTAGGGAGGGCGCTCCCTTCCCGGGATAAGGCGGTGCGGGGTGCTGGGCGCCCCGCCCAGGGGTGGAGGAGCCTGACGGTGTGTCCCCCGCCTCCCGGCTGGATGGAGACGGCGGCTGGAGGTGGCCGAGACCTCCGCGAGCGCGCCTGGCGGGCAGTGTGCGCCCCTTTCCCCCGGGCTCCGGGGAGGAGTTGCGAGAACCCAGCCCACTAGCGCCGGGGGCGGAGAGGAGTTTCTCCGGTGGGGCGTGAGCAGACAGACGTTCTCGCCGTAGTTTAAATCAACCCCTTCACCCTGCTTCTGCCCCAGACTTCCGTGCTGCGTCTGGACTCCAGTCCACCCTCTCACCACACCCGTGTACTCCTTCCCCCTGCTGGTGCCCTCCTCGGCGTTCCCAGCAGCCACACCTCCAGGGTTCTCCAGCTTGGGGTACCCAAATCCCAAAGCCCCGCATCACTTTTCTCTGGTGCAACCCCTCCCTCCGGTCCCCCGCACTTGCGCACCACCTCCTTCCAGACCTGGTCTCTATCCCGGGGCTCGAGTTCTCTGTATCCCTCTCACCCCACCCAGCCCCCTATTATTTGCTGCTAAAACCCTCTTGAGCGTCTTGCTTCAGCCTCTGCTAAGTTAGGAAGAAATGAACAGCAATCCAGTGAAGAGAGAATTTGTTGAGTTTTGGTGTTTCTCCACTTTCCCTACCTTAGAGAAAAAAAAAAAAATGGGAATGCTCATGGGAAGCTTAGGTGTTTCTGGGAAGCTGTGTCCACATGGAGGACGAGTTCTCCTAGGCCTTCTGGACGAGATCACCAAACGCAGGAAGCCAGTTTGAATGAACTTGTTTTGAGTCTGTGTGCTCGCAATACCTTTCTCAGAAATTATGAAAAGCAAAAGCTCTGAAGCTGTTTTCCCATAGGTAAAATGGGGACAGTCATAGGGCTTGTCAAGAGGGTTGATCAGAAAGCTCTAGAACTGTACCTGGGGCGTAAGAAGTGGACATAACTGTGAGTAATCGTGAATGTGGCTATGCATTAAATACCATTTCCAAGGTAGACAGCATTTTCCCTTGTCATCGCTGGTAGTGCCACACATCTCAACTTGTCCTCTTGGGTTCTCCATGTCCAGTACATAGTACAGAGGTTAAGAACATGGGCTTAGGGATCGATGGGACTAGATTTAAGCCCTAGCTCAGAAACTGGCTGGCAGTGTGACCTTGAGTAAGAGCCCCAAAGTCTGAGCCTTCAACTGGTGTTGACTCCCAGGGTTTGGGGGAGGACGCTAGGAAAGCATTCATTTCAAGTGCCCAGTACAGTGCCTGACACCTAGGTCCTGCAGGAGAGGATGTTATGAAATGGTTAAGCCTACTTCATTCTATCACAGAGGACACGGAGGCAGGGAGAGTCCTCCTGAATGGTGCCAAGGGACAGTAGCAAAGTTGGAAGGGGAATTTCCAGTCTTTGGGGGGCTTCCAGTCTTTGGGGGGCTGCCTGCTGTGGCCCTCCTAGGGAGATTCAGGGAATGGGGCAGGAAGCAGAGGAGGTGATGGACTGAGAATTCCTGCACTGGTGCGATTCCCTTTTTCAGAGAGCCTCAGGGGAGGCTCTTTGGAGACTGGGGAGGCTGGGAGGAGGATGGGTGTGATTTAACCAGTCACTGCTCCGATTATACAGGAGAGAGGGAACAAAAGATGCTTTATGGTGAGCGCTGGCTGGCGGAGGCGTGGGAGGGAGGGAGAAGTGTGCCTTGGGGGGTGGGGAGGGAGACAGAATGGAGCTGAGGAATCCAGCTGAGAGAGGGGGCCAGGGAGGGCAGAATCTTGCCTTGGGACTGAGGGATAGGAGAGAGAAGGGAGGACTCTGCAGACCCAGGAGGCTCTGTGGTCAGGCCAGGAAGATAATGGGCCAGCGGGAGTCTGCTTTAATGAATTAATGACGGCTGGCCCGCCGGCCGGGCATGCTAACTGGTTCTTGGCAGGTACTTTGGGGATTAAGTGGTTAAACCTGGAGGCGCATCCCTCAGGCCTCCCTCAGGCTGGATGCACCCCTGCCTGCATTACTTTTAGAGCCTGGAAGCCTGGGTTTCGGTTCTGAGAGGGGTGAGAGCAAGCCAAAAGGAAGGAGAACAGATGCTGGGGTGGAGCCCCTGGGAAGGGGCCAGATGTGCAGGACCCTGGCAGCCTTCCCACCACATGGTCCCTGTCTGGAGTCCCCACTTGCCTAGCGAGCGACCAGGTGACAGAGCTGTGGATGTAAAAACAGCCACACCCGGTGATAATGACACACCCAGATGTGTGGGCTGGATGGCTTTGGCAACTGCAGCTCTGGTGGTTGCAAAGTCCGTTTTTTCAGAGAGGAGAGAGGGGGCTTCTGCCTCTCTGGCACATCACATCACCAGTGGTCCAGGATTTCAGGGGACCAGGGTGCTGCCCCTGAGCTCCTGAGCCCCCCCCCCCCCCTGTCCTGGCCACTTGCTTGTCACATAGTAGGTTAACATTCACTACATAATGAACTCGAGAATCCGGAGCTATGCTCCCAAACTGAGCTGCGGTCGGTGACTTAGCTATTAATTATTGAGGACCTACTGTGTGCAAGGTGGCACCGGAAGGGCTAAGACATAGATGCCTCTGCTCTCGGAGTCTACATTTTAGTGGGAAGAGACAGAGACATCAGTAGAGATTAAGGTTACTACCGGCTGCGTAGCAAATTACTCCACAACATAGTGGTTTAAAGCAATTGTTTTATGCTTACACATTTTGTGGGTTAAGAAGTAGGAGAAGATCCTGGTGGCGCAACTGGCTAAAGCACCACATTATGAAGCTCTCCGAAGCCACTGCAGCACGAGTTCCACCCCCAGCCCTGGAGGTGACCCACATGGTGCAACAGACCTCTCCTGACCCTTCCGCTGCTCCCCTCTGCAGTGTGCTTGTCAGTTGGCCTGTTCTGCTCCCTGCTCTGTCTCTGGTGAATCCTCTCACCACCCTGTACCTCTGACCTGTACCCCAGTGCTGTAAGCATAAATAAATAAATCTTAAAAAAAAAGAAGTGGGAGAAGAGGTGGCAGGATTTGTGTCTACTCTGGCAAGATGGAGGCTGCATTCATTGGGGGTGGCGAGGGGGGTGGAATCTCCATGCCCAGCCTGGAGCCTGGGCTGATGAGGGCGGGCATCCCCTGGGAAAGCCAATTGGAGCATTTTTTTGTTTGTTTAGTACACTGCTGAGGGGAGCAGTGGGCAAGATAGGAGAGGTCTGCTGTGCCATGTGGGTCACCCCCCTGGCTGGGATAGAACTCATGCCGCAGTGGCTGGTGGTAGCATCATGGCGCTACCCCTGTGTCACCAGGGAGGCCCCTGCATTTAGCCTCTTGTATGACCTGTGGGGGACCTCTAGGTGTCTGATTTCAGATCTGGTGACTCTGAGCTCCAGGGGGCAAGGGTTGGGGACCAGGTGGAAGCTGCTTTGCCTTTTTGATCCAGCTTCAGAAGTCACTGTCAGTTAGACGGGAGTCACAAGCTGCCCCTGGCCCAAGGGGACTGGAATTAGGCTCCGCCACCTAGGTGAGCAGCAAGGTCTACAGTAGCATGTGGGACAGGAGATAGGGTGACCGCCTTTGGGTGATGTAGTCTAGCACAGAGATCGTTCCAGGAATTGCGAGGTAACAGGTAACAGGGGAAGGTGAGACCATAGTGGTGGGTGGGTTTCCTTATCTGCAGTGCTTAGGGACCACTTTGACAAAGAACCTGTACTTGAATGGTAAGGAGGAGCCAGCAATTGCAAGAAAGGTGTTTAGGGTCCTGGAGGTGACTGCCTAGTATGTTTGAGAAGAGAAAAATGAACTGTGAACTTGGGAGTGATGTGAGAGAAGTTGGTAGGGGCGAGATCAGGCTGTGATGGGGGTGGGGGCTGTTTTGTTCTAGCTGCAATGGGAAGAAAGGGGTGAGAAAACCAAGCTCAGAGATCCTGTCATAAGAAGATGGAGACTTGAGTGCTAATGGCACAGGAGAGGTGCTTTGTAAGAGGGGGATGTGGTGGGGTCCACTACAGGGCGCTAGGAACTCGCACCCTTCAGTTGAGTGGTTTCCCATCTCTCCTTCCTGCCTTAGATTGGTGCCCCTGTGGTAGGGTGGGGGTCTGTGTTTTAGCTCACAGGAGCTAGAGTGAGCCAGAGGCACCCTTTCACTACTGCTGGAAACCCAGGAAGAGGAAAGCTCCTTCCCTCTCCCGTGGAGAGCTATCCTGGGAGATTGGAATTCATTTGCTTTGGGAAAACTTTATGTCATATTCCCAAGCTTTTTTTCTTGCTTATAAAACAGACTACAAGTTCACTGTAAATACTGGGGAACTGCCGGTTCGAGGAAAAATGGAGTTGATTATTTTTATCTCATTACGTATTAACATCTTGATTGATTTTATTGCACTAAAGAAAAATGCATGGGTACTTCAACCCATGGAGACACCTTCAGGGTGCTCTACGTAACCTGATCTTTTCATAGTATCAGGGCCAGCTCACCATGCCTTGTAACAGTTACTGTTTCTATACCACATTTCTTAGCGGTTGCTCAGGACTCTGTGGCCGCTGCCCCAGTGCACTATTTAGATGGCTTAGGACAGGATGGAGACTGTCACCCTTTGTATATCATTCACAGGTGATTCTTGTAAAAATGCTCACATGGGGACTCTTGATATCAAGGTGTATGGCAATATTATAATAAAGGTTATCTAAAGAGGATAGTCTCGTGGTGAAGCTCCAGTAACTTTTCCAGACAAACACCACCGTTTGTTCCATTAGGCCCCACGTCACGGGTCTCCCTCTCCGTGATGCAGTGATCAGCTTGGCTCCTGAGCTGGCTGCTGCTGTCCTCAGCTAAACCTGTTATCTTTTTGTGGAAGGTTCTTGCTCCACTTACCTCCAGCCCCTGCAGGAGTGCATCAGGTGTGAGCGACTCCTTGCAGGCCCATCCCAAGACTCCTCACCACTCAGGTGTTGCTGGGCCTCCCTGTCTTCCTGGTTGTGCTGTTCACGTGGCATAGCCGTGTCCCACGCTCATCTGCTATTCCTGGCTCTCGCGCACGAGGTACTGAATACATACGGAGGGATGTAGGCATATTAATGATGGAAAAATGTGGACAACACGACTTTGGGGGTCTCCAGAGAGTGCAAATGTGTCAGGGGCAATTGAGTGGATTTAAGACTTAATTTTAATTTTTCTTAAGACTTATTTTATTTTATTCATGCATACAAGAGCTGGGGTGCAGGCCAGAGGTATGTGTATGTGTGGGGTGGGAGGATTCATCAGAGACAGAGTGAGGAGCAGCACAGGTGGAGTGACTGAAACACACTGCTGAGGGGAGCAGCGGGCGATACAGGAGAGGTCTGCTGCACCATGTGGGTCACTTCCCTGACCTGGGATCGATCTCATGCTGCAGTGGCTGCGGAGAGCTTCATAGTGCTGAGACTTAAACCCTGTGCCATTAGGGAGGCCGGAGATGCCCGTTTTTGAAGACAGCCCAGGTTTAAAATAGTTTAGTCTGTTGGCACAGCAGGGAACCTAGTCCTTGATTCAGAGGATTTAATCACTGGTTAATTGTCTTATGCACCCAAGGTAAGATGGCTTGGTGGAAAGTGACTGAATTTTGGGGGTTAGGCTGACTTACCATTGTGTGACACTGGTCATGTGCCTTTACCTCCCCAGCAGGAGGATGCAGGTCCCGGATGTTCAGGAAATGGTACATGGTAGTATGGGATAGGCCTAGTTCTTATTTGGGGTAGAGTTTAGTCCTTGAGCCCACAGTATGGTGGGAACTTGCGGGCGCCTTCCTGAGTCTGCATGGAGTGATTGTTAGCTGCCCCCCACCCTGTGTTTGCCATCAGCCACTGTGCCCATGCTGGGCAAGACTTACCCTCTGGATGTCCTGACCTCCAGGTCTCCTGAGGATACCAATCATGTCTATTCTGCCCATTGTCCTGTCCCAGCTCTGACCTGGTGACCCGCACAGAGCAGGTATTTACCACCTATGGAAAGAACAGTTGGATAGATGATGACTATATGGACAAAAGGATGGATGGATGGACAGACGGATGGATGGATAGATGGGTGGGTGGATAGATGGACAGATGGATGGATGGATGGATTTGAGGAGGCATCAGTGAATCTGGGCACCCCTAAAAATTAGACCCAAAAGTGGCTGATTAAGAAATCACCTCTGTGTCTGCCCAGCTCACCACACACTTGAGAAAGAAAGTATAGCTTTCATCTGAATCTTGAAAGCTCTCTGACCCTAACAGGTTGTAGAAACAGCCAGAGCTAGAGAGAACTTTATAGATCCCTGAACCCAACTTCCTCACCTCACTTCAGGAAAGCATACAGATATACAGGTTAAGGTGAGGCGAGCTTAAATGATGACTCTCAGAATAGAAGTCAGTGGCAGTGGTCGGGCATTTTCATGGAGAGTCTGTACTCCTGGTTTTTCTTGGGAAAAGGGTAAAATCTGACACTGCTGAGTCTGTATTCCCATGAGGCGGCAGAAGGTGGAGAGAAGTGTGGGAAACCCCGCTTCATGGGACACAAGCTCCCCAGCTTCCCCCTCATGACCTCTCACCCCTGCTTTGCTAGGCCCAGTGCTTCTCAAACCAAGACTCTTGACTTCAGGGGCCCCTTCAGGGGCCACCCCGCCAGACATCCCTGATGCACACACTCCCACACCCATCCTATTTTAAATAAATGAGCTCATGCTGTTGATGCTGTTTTGTAACCTGCTCCCCTCTCCCCCACTAAAAATAGTTTGCTGAGATCTTTCATGTCAACAAAAAAAAGGTTTCCACGGCCCTCTCTCATGGCCACATGGTGTCCCATACTGGCATGGGCCATGATTTACCTCCTTGGCACCTCCCCAGGAACATTCGTTTCCCATTTTCTGACCGTGTGGATGAGACGGAGGAACATTCTAGTTTGGACAACTTTGCAAAAAAGTTCCCGGAGGTGGGCCCTCCCTGGTGGTGCAGCGGGTTAAAGTACAGCACTAAGACGCTAAAGCCACTTTAGCACTCATTCCATCCCCGCACCAGAGGTGACCCACATGGCGCGGCAGACCTCCCCTGACCTGCCCGCTGCTCCCCTCAGCAGTGTACTCCGTGGATCTGCCTGTCCTGCTCCCCACTCTTCTCTGGTGAGTCCTCTCACTGCACCTGTGCCTCTGGCCTGTACCCCAGTTCTGTATGAATAAATAAATCTTTTAAAAAGAAAAAAAAAGTTCCTGGAGGTAAAGTTGTCGGAGCGAAGCTTGTGCGTGTTTATGACATGTGATACCTACGGCAAGAGTCAGAAGGGGCCCACTGGATTTGTCTAGCCGGAGCTGCCACACCTCCTCCCGGCTCTGTGTTTCCCCTTGGGGAAGTGAAGTGAGTTTGGCATTCAGGGCCCATATGCCAGAAAGTCACATTGGGGGGAACTGAGCTCTCTGATCACTCTGCAGACTTCACAGAATCACTGTGCACAGGCGAGCATGGCAGAGGGCTGGGCAGAGCCAGAGCAGAGGAGATTCTTCCTCCAGGAGCAGCTCTGGCCTTCCTTACTGCCACTGCCCAGACCCAGCTCCTCTCCCCTTCCCTAACCAGGCAGCATGAGCATGGAGCGTGCATAGAAGCTTGGACCTCACGTGCCCAGGCACTAGGACTGCCCACTGGTATCACCTGAACCCGTGGCCAAAATCGCCCAGCTGAAACCAAGAGGAGGAGCAGGGAAGTGGCCAGCACTAGGTGCCAGCTCAATCACTCACCGCTCACTCACTGGTGGAATGAAGCACCTTCTGTGGGCTGGGCATTGTGTTAGGCACTGAGGCTATCACAGGGAGGGGGGGCATGCGTCTCCGTGTACAGAAGAGTCTGGGAGTCTGGGGTGGGGTGAAGGAGCTTTTCCTTTCGTGTTTTCATCCTTTAAATGTGCAATGTCCCCCGATGCAAACAGAAGAGCAAAACAAGTACTTTTCAAATAAAAAAATCGGGGTCTCTCAGGAGGGAAACCAAGAGCCCCAGCTCCTCTCAGCTGGAGGGAGGAGCCTCCTGCCTGAGCCTCAGCTCACTGCAGGGGCC
>NW_004567130.1:15118884-15175698 GCF_000260355.1 Condylura cristata
CTGCCCGCCCGCCTCCCCTTGCCACATTGTGGGTGAAAAGTGGAAACAGGAATGATTTGAAAGGCGTTTCATGAATCTATTCAGTCATGAGCTTATTAGGTTGTGAGTCAGCATTTCAGAAAGTTCTTTATGAGCCAAGTTTGAGGAAAAACATCCCAGCCACAGGACACTGAGCTCTCAGAGGGGGTGGTGGCCTCTGATTTTAAGTGTGGAATTGTATGGTTACTACTTGCTCCCTGAAAGAAGAATAAAAAGGGACAGTTGTGAAGTGTATAATAGAAAGTATTGCAAGTGCCTTTCTCCTGTGTCCCCCAAAGCCGCTCCCCACGGTGGGGAATGACTCACAGTCACTTTACCATGTGCTGGCCTGAAGTACCTCTAGCTTTGTTAATAGATATAGTTCTCACATGAACCCTCTGAGATTTGCTATTATGTTCTCTTTTCTCTGAGGCCCAGACAGGTTAAGTAACTGGCCTAAAGTCACACAGCTTTTCAGCTGAACCGGATTCAAACTCTGGCACCTGGCATTAGAGCCTGTACTTTGAACCATCACACTACTTTGCATTTCTGCCATACCTTTTTATATGGAGATAAGCACATTTACACACACACACACACACACACACACACACACACACACACACACACACACACCCCGTGTGCAGGTAAAAAGATCTGGGACCAGGCTATTTGGCCATTTGCCCTCTTCGGTTAAGAGTCCTGGCCACCCTGTCCCAGCACATTGAGCACTACCTCTTTCTAACGTGCATGGTGCCTGCCATGTCCTTCCAGCCTCCCATCGGTGGACCGACCAGTGGTTTCCAGCAGCTGCTGTTGCACTCAGAGCTGGCGGAAAGGTCTTCTCGCACCTTTCCATGACAACTGCTGTGGGCTAGACCCCCTGACCTGCCTGGCCAGGGGGATCCAATTTAACATCCCCCAGCAAGGTGTGCACACACCTGCCCCTGCTAGTGGGAGTCGAGTCCCGGAGTCCAGTGACTCACTGGTGCTGCACCCCTAATGTTGATGTCTCACTGTGGACACAGAGCTGTCTCTAACCTGGATCCATCCAGTTAGCAGCTGTGGAAAACCCTTAGGAAGACTCACCTGAGACTCAGTGATTTACTGGTAGGAGAAGTGAAAATGGGTTGCTGGTTTTGTAAGAAAATGCCATTTCTTTCGCGGATCATCTGGTTTAAAAAAAGGGTTTCTTTTCCTGACACTGGAAGTCAGTGCATACACAGATGCACCTTCAGTTGCCACAGCTTTTAGGGGCAGGACCCTCACGCCTTGAGCCGCACTGGCCAGGGCACACACGCCTCGCTCAGGCCCGTACCTGCCTTCCTTCTTCCCAACATGGAAAACACAGACTCTGCTCTTCACAGCCCACGCAAAGCCTGTCTCCCCCCAAAAACTTGGCTGCGAGTGTCAGCGCCTCCTGACTGCTGGGCTGGACACACACCTGTGGACAGTGGCATTGTGCGGTACTAGCCTCTGGCATGTCCTGCCTCCCCTGGGAAGACCCGAGACAAAGTGAGGGCAGGCGCTGGACCTTCGCAGTGCAAAAGCAACACACGCGATGGCCCATAGTAGGTGCTTAATCATCCTCTGCTTCCCCTTTTGTACCTGTGCTTAAGGCCACATGATCACTGAGGCTGAAACCATGGGGTGCCACAGACTCTCCTCAGTGTGTTTAGAAACCCACACAGTAAGATTTTTAAGGGCTGCTCACTGGTTTTCATAAACTGGGTTGAGTGTGTTTGTTGACTGAGGGTGGGTGACGCTGATTCGGTGTCCATGGAGGGCTCTGTGTAAGTCAGGGGTGCTGCTGTGCTGTCATCCTCAGGGATAGGAGGGGAACTGAGGGGTGGATGAGGGGCTGCAGAAGTCTTTTGCCTTCAAGCTAGAGGTTTGAAGTTGCTGATTGGGGTCCTTATGACCGGCAGCTGATGCAGATGGTGGGGTCCATGTGTTTCTGGCTCATCTTTTCCATGCAGTCATATGGATTGGTCCCAATCCAAGTTAGAGGCAGAAGACACCCCAAAACTGAGCGGTCAGAGGGGAAGCAGAGGAGGCGTGAAAGCCAAGGTGTGGGTAGGGCTTAGGAAACCAGTAAGGAGAGGCTAATGCAGGACCCTTGGGCTGACTGGCAACATGCAGGGAGGTTCCCACCCTGGCCCGCAGGGGTGAGGCCAGGGAGAGGCCTGGAGCCGAACCAGAGAGCCGCCTGCAGGCGCTGTGGCAATCTGTGGCCCACAGGAAGGGGGCGGGGGGAACAAATACCCTGATCGCTCTGTCCCCTCGCTGCCTTCTGTTGACTGGGGCCTGGCAGGAAGCCGGAGGCCAAGGGGGCCTGTTGGTACGAACTCGTCATCCGACAGAATCCCGACTGGGGTCATGAAGGGATCTCTCTCCTGCTTCCTCTCTTGCACCACTTGGTGTGTATTACTCATTCAGCAGTTCTTACACCACCTGCTTTAGAGCTCTGTGCGCAGTGTTGTGCTCTCCTCGCCTCCTAGCCTCCACCCCCCCGGGCCCCACCGCTCAGTCTTTGCACCAAGCTGCCCCTGCGTACCTGGCCTCGTGCGTACCTGGCCTCGTGCGGTCTTCCATCCCCCTGGGCCTATGTCTTCTCCTTTCCCCCACCCTGTTCTCCCTTCCCCTCCATCTTCCCTGAAGCCCTCCCTCCCCTCTTCCGCTTCCTCTCCTGGTCTTCCTCCTTCCCTTCATCTCCTTCATGTCCTCTCTTCCTCTTGACAGAATTCACCTACCAGAAAATCTACCCTTTAAAGTGTACACTCTATAGCTTTTATGATATCTCCACAGCCAGTTTTGGAGCATCTCCAGTAGAAACCTCGCACCACTCATTAGGCGTCACTGCCCATAGTCCTCCCCCACCCCGCCCACAGGCAAACACTCATTTACTTTTTGCCTCTAAAGATTTGTCTCTTGTTGACATTTTATAGAAATGAAATCCTGCAACATTTGCCCTTTTGTGCCTGGCCTCTTTCACTTAGCATAATGTCTTCAAGGCTCATCTATGTGTAGAGTGTATTGATACTCCTTTCTTTTTCACTGCCAAATAATATTCCACCGCATGGCTATACCTGGTTTTGTTTATGCATTCATCAATGAACAGACATTTGGGCTGCTTCCACTTTTTGGCTATATGAATAATGCTGTTCTGGGCAAGTTTTTTGTGTGGACATAGCTCTCCCATTTTGGGGGGTATTTTTTGTCCCTGCCTGGAGTGCCTCAGCCTGTCACCCTTCATCATTCAGCAGTGATATGCTTCTTTCTCTGTGGCACTTGTTGTGATTCCCCCCTCCCTCGCAGTCTCCTTGGGCTCCCAGAGCCGGTGTTTACCCAGATTGCATGCTCCTCATGTGACACTGTCATTATCAACTTCCCATCTCCCTCTGTTGGCCTCTGGGCCCCTTAAGGGAAAGAACTATGTCATTGTATCTAGAGCACTGGGGCAGTGCTTGGCCTGTTTGGGAGTGAATGAATGAATGAGAATAAGAAAAGCAGAGACTGTCTTACTTGGAATATGGACCTATGAAATGGGTAGATGAAGATCCCTTTGCTGATTTGGGGGGAGTCAAAACGATAGCGTAACTCTTCATCCTCTCTTTGTAATCACCAAAGATGCCTATGTAAACATCCAGATCTGGAAACAGAGAGGGGAGTGTGTGTGTGTGTGTGTGTGTTTGCCCTTAAAGGCTGTTACGTGGGCTGAGCTCTGGGGGGAACTTTTCCTCCCAAATCAGAGCTTTGTATCTCGCAGCTTCCCCTCCTCCCCCACCCCTCCGACACTTGGGGCTGGCTGTGCAGAGGCTCAGGCACTGACGTCATCCCACGTGCCTACTGACCGACATACAAATCTCTCTCTCTGCAGGTTGGTGAAAACCCTGTGTCCTTGGAGAAAGCTGGTTCCCGTTTTCCTGAGGGGGAGCCCAGAGCTTGAAAGGCCGCGGTTGGCACTTCGAGAAGGAAGTGGAGGATAAAGACGGCACCAGGAGCAATAGCAGAAACGTAGAATGGGACTGGGGAAGCCCTTTGGATATCCAGCTGCAGAAACAGACACCCCAATGCTATTTACATACAGCTCTATATATAAAAAAAAAAAGAAAATATGAATCTTACTACTCAGTGCATGCCTTGTCGAGGACGTGGTCCCGCCCTTTTCTGCACCTTCCGATGTGAACTTTGACACTCTTTCATGTCTGGGGCACTGGAAGACAGATGCCTGCTGTGTACCTAGATCCATCTGCAAAAACTGGTGGGAATAAGCCTCAGAGTCCACTCGCTGCCTGGGGAGGGATGCTGGTGGATGGAGAGGTGAAATTCGCAAAAAGCAAACACAGAAAGACAAAAATAAAGGGAGGAGGACTTGAGGCCAATTCCTGAGGGTGGTCTGGGCCATGTCCATTTCTGAAAGCCTTGCCGAGTCTGCCCCTGCCTGTCCCGACCTAGCGAGCTAGCTAGTCCCACTGCCTCATCAAGACAAATGGGATTTTTTTTTCTTACCGATCTGGTGTCTCTGGTGCTTCACTTAAATTTTGCTGGTGCTAAGTGTGTTCTTGCTGGTGCTGCAAGGGATTTGTGTGGCCAGACCTGCCAGGCCAGGGGACGAGAGATTTCTATTTTGCTGTTTCAGATTTTTTTTAAGGGATGAGTTGCAAAAGTGCCACTTGAGAATCTCTTTCTCTGCGTGGGGACGAATATCCAGAGGCGTTTGGGAGCAAACTGTGGAGTCTGGGAGGGCGCTGGGGAGGTTGTGCCATTGAACGGCTTTCTGGTTCTGAGATGGAAAGCTGACCTCATGTGTGACTTGTTTGCGATCTCCTCCACCCCCTGCAAAAGTACCCTGGGAGTTCAGCCCATAGCCTCCCTTACTCCCCGTGGGGATTTCAGGGCTTAGGTTTTATAGATTAAAGAGCCAAGAAATGGCTATCTTCTTCTGGTCAAGGGTGATTTATAAGCAAGGGATGTTGGGGGAGGGTCGGGTCATTTAAATGAAATGCACCAGCATCTCACTGACTGACAAGAAGGTCTGATTTTTTTTTCCAGCATAAGCTACTATTTTCAGAAGTTTCTAGAAGGGCTAAAAGAAGATGTGTGCTGAATTGAGACTTGGCTGCAAAGACTCTTCAGGGAGCAATGATTATTTTTTTTTGGCTTTCATTTAAGAAACAAACCCAACAAAACAGGTATTAGTCAGTCCTCTGTGCAGAGTATAACCAACATGATGAGGTGCCAGAGTACAGGTTCATTCGTTCTCCATGGCTGGATTTGCAGGTCACTGCCTTGTACTGGCGAACAGGGGTGAGCTGGGCTGGTTAACAGACACCCTTCCAGTTCTCAGAGGCCAACAGAGGGATCAGCCATTGTTAAAGTTGACACAGAGCTGAAATGGGAATTATCCCCATAGGCTTTGCTGAAAATTACCAGGTCCTTTAGAACATAGGACCTTTCAATGCTGCTGCAAGCTGGGAGCTGTCTTTCTTGTTTTTTTTTTTTTTTTTTTTTAAACAAATCCATGCCTTATGTTTTCCTAAATAGCCCTTTAAAGGAAAATGCAACCCAGAAATGCTGAAGGTGAGGGCAGCTTCTCCTAACCCCATGCAGCTTGAAACTCAGCACAGTTGGGGAGGAAGCTTGTTTATGGGGAATTTGTTTCCCTTCAACACTGGAGTTCTCCCTGCAGTTAGGTTTCCAGGGGTGGTGTGTAGGTAGGGTCTGCAGAAAGTAGCAGGCAACACCACCCCCAACCCCCAAGCCAACAGCTTCAGAGGGCAGGTTAATTAAAAAGGACATGAAATAGCCTCTGCATGTGTTTAGTTACTGGGGTTTTTTGGCTCACCCCACTTGCTGGGGAGGGGTATATGTAATCCAGCTTCTGCTGTGCTTTCAAGACCTCAGTGGGGCCACATGAACCACTTAGGCACAGGGACAGGTGAAAGGTCAGAAATCCTTCCAACCCTGCCTGTTCTACTAGTATAGGACATGCCCACTGGAGGGGTTGGCACTTCAGGTAATTTTGATTTCAGTGACGCCACACTGCTGAGAACCAGGCACCCACAGCCTCCTGATGGAGCTTTACAGCCAAGTCCCTTGTATATATTCTCTTGTATTAATAGAAACTGTGTATTTATCTAATCCTGGCTTTTTCTTGCACATCATTAATTTGAGTGCACTTCTTGACCACCCCGATTTTTGACAAGGGGTTGTTTTTAATGCTTGTTTTTATATGAGATTTGACTTCTTGATGGACATTTGTATTAGGAAATTGAAGCATGATATATATGTATATATTGTCTCCCCCGTCAATCCTGTTGCATTACTTGGATTGCATGAGATAGTGGGGTGGTGGTTTTGTGTTTTTTAAAAAAATATTTCCACAGTGTGCAAAGTGCTGGCACCATCCTCCCCTCGCCCCCTCCCTTTTCTCTGGCTGCCAAGGAGTCATTGATTTTGATTAGCTTCACTGCAGAGCGTCTGTGAAGAGAAAGAGAGGGAGGGAGGCTTTGAAATAAATTTTAAAAAAGACCTCATATCGGGTTTCAGCAGACAGCTGTGTGTGTGTGTGTGTGTGTGTGTGTGTGTGTGTGTGTCCGCGCAAAGCAGAGGGAGGCCTCTGAGATCATCGTTTAGGTAGCTTGCTGCATAATGAGGTGAGGAGCCAATGGCAGGGCCTCTTTCCTCACCATGCTGCTTATTCTCAGAGAGTGGGGTCCAGGAGCTACAGGGTAGGTGCTTCCTGGGACTTCAACACTCCAAATTAGATCCATTCCTTCTGGAAGCATATTTTTTCCCACCCCATCCCCACAGCAAATAAGATCTCTTCCCCTCTTTTCAAATTTGGGGTTCCATTTCACGTTCTTTGGCACAGATGTAGCCCAAGCCACAGGTTTCCTAGGTTGAGTCCTTTTCATTAGCTTCACTGGCTGCTGTCCATGGTCCTGGACCATGAGCGAAATGGGATGCCTAGAAGTCACTTCCCATTCCTCCCACCATTCATTGGGATATTGGAGGCTTCCATTTTTACCAGTGGTCTCAATTTTTAATCCTTTTCTATTTTTGGTAGAAGGAAAAAAAAAAAGGTGATTTAAACAATGCTGTCACAGAACAATGGAACTGTGACTTTGGCTTCACAATTTATGTAGCTGATCTCAACCTACTCCTAACTCTACGATCATGTTTCTAACAGTGACAAAACACCACTCCCCTTCGCTGGGAGAAGTCGTCCTCTAATCCTACACAAATCTTTTGAGGACACCAGCTTGTCGTTGTGGGCGTTCTGCATATCCACCTGTTAGGAGAAGTTGCAGAGACCGGGACACAGGTCTTATTTTTCTGTTGACAGCAGTTCCTTTTCTGACTGTTCCTTATGTCACCCTGGGCCAAAGGGTCAGAAGCTTGTGGGAAGATGAAGGACAGTCTAGCCACCCTGGTCTATTCCCATGGGAGCTGGTAGAGGAGGAAGTTGACGTAAAATTTTCATTTAAAACTTGAACTGGCAAGTTCATTTTTTCATTTTTATATTATTCACTCAACACCTATTTGCTGAGCACCTACATCATGCCAGGTTGTAGAATCCCATCTGGAAAAAGACCTACTCATTGTGGAGGGCCAGCCTACTTGGATCAGATGATGCTAAAGTCCCTTCCCAGTCTGGTTCACAATTTTTAACAGATTGGGTAGGTCAACACGGTGACTCCAAGCCTTGCTGGCAGATTTTCTGATAGTGTTTTCTGAATGCTGCACCAACATGAAGGTGATTAAAAGTCTGCCATCTCAACTTGTTCCCAGGATGGAAAGACTAGTTCTTGTTTCCTTGTGGTCATGAAAGCCACCACTTGTGGGGTGCTCACCATTCTCAAGTGCTAGGTGCTTCATACTTCCCCAGTACCCCTCATGTCCACTCTACAAGCCAGCAGTCTCACTCTTTGCAGTTTGCAAAAGTAGTTGAGGCTCAGGAAGGTCACTCAGCTGAGCCTGAGTCCACACAAAGAGTGAATGGCTGAGCCAAGATTTTCACTCAAATCCAAGTGACTTCCCCAACTCCACGAGCTCATGCTTACTGTACTTTAGTTCTTTGACAGCTGGTCCCACAGCAGTGCTAGTTCAAGGGCAAGCATAAGCATTGAGCTCAGATTTAGGTCCATTGTTCCAGAGCTGGCTGGCTGGTTTTGTTGGGGGATTTTCTGAATTTGCTCCCTGCCATTTGTGTTTCTGATTTTGATAAGGGAGGGGTATCTAATTTGCAAACAGAGCATCTAATTTCTTAGGACATCTAATTTCTTCTCTCCCACCTGAACACCCCAATTCCTCCTTCCCCAGGTTTTTTGCACTACAAGCACCCAGGAATCTATGTGCGTGGAAGGGAAGGCTGTGGGGGTGTTTGGAACCTCGATGAAGCCTCTGGCTCAGCCTTAGAGGCATTAAGCTAGGGGACATTCCATTCTGGGTTCTGACCTTGCTGGTTCATTGTACCCTTTTGTAAGAGGAATTTCATACCTTGGAGATGCTTTGTACATATTTGTAATGACTTTATTAAAAAACTGGTTGTGCACTTCCAAACGCCTTTGTGTGTTCATTTCCTTTTGGAAGCTTGGTTCCCCCTCAACTATGAGGTGCTCTGTGGGCACATCTCAACCTTCCCTGTTGTATTTCCACACCAGGGGAGAGTTGACCTATTGCTCTTGGGTTTAACAATAGGTTGGGGGAACGTGCCCAAGAGCTGAAGGTCAGTACACAGACCCATCATTTCTCTATGGCCTCATGTAGCAAGCCTCCACACTGATGTCTACAACTAAGGACAGATGGGGCACTCTGGTTGTGTACCTTCACCTGTACTCACCTGACCAAGTTCTAGTCTCTTTCTAAGAATGATGGGTTGAAGATGGGTGGTTCTTCTAGATAGCAGATGTTCTTTTTCTGTAGGCATCCAGTGCTTCTCATTCAGTCCTTATTGACTTAGAGGGTGGAGCTCACCCTTCCACCTCTGTCCCCACCTCCTGGGCTCAACATCTAGCTAATACTTTGCATCTAAAAGGCAAAGTAATTGGTTTGGGGACAAACGAATGGGCATCAATCTCAGGACTCCTGCTGGAGCTCTGGGGGAGCAGAAGCTCTCTGTTGGGCTGTTTTGCTGGTAGACTATAAGGATAGTGCTTATGGGGGCCATCTTGCTACCACAAAAGATCAACTGCTGGAAAAATCCAGTTGTCTCAAAGAAAAACGTCATGGAAAACCATGGCTCCAGCTGTAACTGACCCTCATATTGAGCAATATTTGAGTTAGTGTTCAAATCACTGTAACCCAAAAGTTATGCTGTTTTTGTGGCTAGTTCCATTCATATCACCTCAAGAAACATACATTGTCACTTTATGCTATTAACATACATTTTAAACATCAATGCCGGGCACCCAGGCAAACCAGTCTGGGTCCATACAACCTACAGTTAGCCACCAAAGTGGACTCTATGGGGGTCCCCGCCACCTAGATCCCTCCTACTGGTTCTACTCTGCATTTTTGTGCACTTAAGTCTGGGCTGGAGTGCCTAAGAGATACCCCTTTTCCTCCCTCTATGCCTTCCGTGATCAACCCACAGCCAAGGACTGATAGGGTGGGACAAATTCTGAGATGCAACTGATACTTGAGAGCCCCCCATGAGCCAAGCTGACCTGGCGTGAATCATCCTCTGGTTCAGAGAGTCGTGCTCTCTTCCCTCCTGTTTGATTCACTGTCTGCCCTGTTCCTCCTGTGAGCATGCCCTTCACAGGCAACTCAGCTGGGACATGGCTTGGGGGAAAAGCAACATCAGCTAACCAAGTACTGCCTGAAGTGCTTCTTTGCATTGGCCTACCACACTCCCACCTGGCTTTAAGAGGCAACTGGAGAGACTCAGGACCAAGGGCATATATTTGTCAACAGCTGATCTTTATTGGTAGAAGGGAACTTAAGGGGACATTAAAAACACCAAAGGTGGCCTGGTTGGGCATCCCCCCAAAAGTACCAAAGGAATCCAGAAATCGCTCTACATTTCCTCTTCTGACCCTATATTTTAGGCGCCTGGATGTCTCCCCAGGGCTCCTCTCTCCTCTTAGGATGGCGATGAACCTGTTAACATGCAGGATGAAAGTCTGCCTTTCATTCTCTCAGGTATTACACTCAAGATTCTTTAGATAAAGAGGACTATTTCCCAGGATTTTGTGGAACCGGAGTGAGTCATAAAATGCTCAGAGCTGGATAGTCCAACGTGACGCTCCATCAACACTGCTGCTGACACAGGAGCTGCAGGGCCACAGTGTGTAGAGGAGTGAGGTGGTCTCCTGCCCACGGGCACTTGTGGCTACTGTCACATTCGTGCATGCTGCTGTTTAGAAAACCCTGCACTAGCCATTGTTTCTCCTAGGGCAGAAGTTAAATCCTCCCAAAAGAAAACCTCCAGATAGGGCTTTCTTCAAGAGCAGAGAACAAACAAAGTCCCAAACTAAATCCGCCCACGTGCCGCCCAGTGCATGCCCTACGCACCCCCATGTGACACTCGTTATAGTATCATTATAGGCAGAATGTTAGAATTTTTTTTTTTTTTTGGTGGCACGAGGATAATTGACAAAACCATTGGTGTATACGTGCCAGCAACCGACATCATGTTTCCCGCGTTCCAGTAGGTAACAGGCTAGGTTGTGTCATCTGGAGATGGCGACAGGGAGGTAAAGCGACTTCTCAAAGACAGGCAGAGTCTGGAATCAGAATTCTAAGCCTGGCTCCCAACGGTCTGCCCTGTCTGTGCCATCTCATGCTGGCACTTGAGTAATTCTTCTCTGGCTCCAATTTCTTGTGCCTGCTTGACAGCCTCTGCAGGCAGGAAGATCTTTCAGATAAAAACCAGCTGCAGAAGCTCTTGTTGCTTCCCTTCAGTTTTTCCTCAAGGGGAGAGAAAAGTGCAGCTTCATGTGACCGACTCGAGTTCCTTCCACTTCCCTTTCTACTTGATTGTCAAGTGAAGCAAGTGAGGCAGTCACATCATGGCCATTGCCATAGTAACAGAGCTTGAAAGATGCCACGGGGCCCCAGAAGGGATGTCTTGCTGGGTACCAGGCAAGAGCCAGGGATGGCAGGCAAAAGAAAGGTCTGGCTTGGTGACCCAAAGGGGACGTATCTATCAGGAAGGGGTTGGCATGTCCTACAAGCTGGGAGCCAGGGGGCACCGGGGCTCCTGCCGTTTCTCCCAGGAATCCCTTGCTAACCTGCTCACCGGCCACCTAGCTGCTTTCGCTGTAATGCGTCCTCACCAGCTGGCTGCGTTGAGGTTCTCGATGAGATCACAGAGTTGGGAAAGGGCTGGGCAGACAAGTTCCCAGTGGCTTCTATGTCATCACCTGGGCTATCTCCTCCCAGATTTCACAGCAGCAGGATCTCATGGGTGGAGGAGCTGTTCTGTTATCGAGATCGGTAGCTGGGTTATAGAGAGGGCGGAAACGCCGACTGCTACGGTCTCTATGCCACCACCTGAGTGTGTGGAAAACTCCACAGCGGAGACTTGTCCCTTTGGCCCTGGAAGCTCCCGGGGGAGGAGGCAGTGTCCACAGAGCTGTTGACAAGCCCAAGACTTAAGTGAGGGAGAAGACCAGGAAGGAGAGACATAAAGCTGGGTGTGGAGACCCAGTGGCTTCTGCTTCTGGGCCAAGGTCCACCTTTCCTGAGCCCCGGGTATGACAGTGCATGCCAGCCAGAGGAAAAGAGCAGTTTTAAGAAACAAGTCTTTTCATGGACCCAATCAGACTAGATCTGAGGAATTAAAGTTTGCAATTAGCATTCTTGAAGAGGTTCCAATCACGCCTCTGGACCACTGACGGGAACCCAAATACCATATCTGCTGGGGCCCAGGCCTGCAGGGCAGAGCACTAGACGATCCAGGGGCTGAGTGTGGGCGCTGCAAGACAGGGCCTGCGTTGAAACGTGGTCCACCATTAATTACCAGCCGGGACAGTCAGCACACAGAGCCTTGTGCCTCAGTTTCCTCATATGTAAAATGGAAGAAGCAACAGTATCTCCAGCACTGGGCCATTGGGAAGTCTGCAGGAGGTCATCCAGGCAGGATGCTTGGAGGTCGCGAGTCAGGAGGTCACACTCAGTGTGGGGTTCACCGAGTTACCCACTGAGGTATCAAGTGGGGCCAGCATTTGTATTTTCAAAATATGTCACAGTGATTCTGATCTACAGCTCTGGTCCATCTGGGGGAGGCTGTGGCTTCTACGCCCATCCCAGTTTGTCGCATCAGGTACAGTAACCAACAGGTTATTAAAATAACTAACAGGTGGGACTTGTCCATTAGCGGTTCCTTGAAGGGACAGCACGGGGGGCCTACCTGGCTGGAGACTGAGTGTGAGTTAGGCGCCTTCCCCACTGGGAGGGAAGGGTGCACGCACTATTCCACAGAAGAGGGGGAGGGGAGGCCGTGAGGTGGGGGGGGGCATAAGTGCTTGAGACCTGTTCTTCAGAAAGTCCCCAAGCTGCTTCCTACACCACGGACCGTCTGCCGTCTCCCACCACCGACCTTCTGCCGTCTCCCCGTGCCTGGCGCTTGGCGTGCTCTCCTCGGCCCTAGTACACCTGGAAGTGCGCAGAGGTGGCCCCGTCCTTCCAGCAGCGCAGGGTGTCCACAGCAACAGAGCGGCACAGAGGACAGGTGCGCTCTCGGTCCAGCCAGAGGCAGAGACACTCCTCACAGAACACGTGCTGTAGGGACAGGAGCCGAGCCACCAGGACCCTTTACTCAGGCTCTATGAGGCGCCTGCTTGGTCCTGGGAGCTGGGGAACCAGCAGTGAGCAAAGCGACCTTTCCTGCCCTCTGGGAACTTGAACTTGCATGCTACTCAGGGAGACATTTGGCAAAGGAATGCAGGAACCGGTAGAGTGTGCCCGTGATGAAAGAGCAGGGGAGTGGGCCTTGGAGGGGAGCCGGGGGCCCTGATGGTGACTGGGAAAAGAGTGCTCCAGGAAGGAGGAACAGCCCGAGTAAAAGCTATGAGGCAGGAATGGACTGGCGTGTGGGGAGAAAGCCAGGACACCGCGGCTGAGCTTTGGCGTCTGGCGAGGGGTTGGGAGAGGTGACATCTGCGCGTAGATGGGGGTCGGTGCAGACTGTGCACAGCCCTGGGAGGCCTCTGGCTCTTATTCTGAGGCAGTAGGGAGTCACGGTAGGCCCTGAGCAGAGGAGTGGCCTGAATAGATGCTGCGTGACAGAAATATCCTTTTGGCTGCTGGGTTGACCACAGAGGTCAAGAGAAAGGCAGGAGACTGGAAGTAGTAACAGGTGCCACGACTTCCTGGCCATATAACTAAGTAAGTGACTTCACCTCCCCCGCTCCGCCCCGGGTCTCAGTTTCTTCAGCTGTAAAATGGGGATGATAATAGTACTCTCCTCATAGGAAGATTATCAGTAAAGGCACTGAGACATGACCAGTAAATGTATATACAATTCTCAAGTGATTCCTGGATGAGGCTGAAAACCCTGGCTATGAAGGACATTCTGAAGACAAATGCAGAAATCTGAACCTATGCCATATATGTGCTATAATATTTTGTATCGACTTAAAATATCCTGAATGAGATAAATTGCAATTATGGGAGAGAATATCCTTGGGAATATCCTTGGGAATATTTTTGGGAAATGTTTGCTAAAAAATTTAGGGATGAAGAATCAAATGTCAGCAACTTACTCTCAAAGAGTTTAAAGGGAAATTTTCTATCACGAAAAGGCAGATGTGGTAAACTGTTAATGACTAGTGAATTCAGGTGAAGGATACAAGGATGTTTCTTCTACCAGCCTTCAACGTTTCTGTAGGTCTGAATTTTTCAAAATAAAAAGTTTGGGCAAAATGATCATATAAAAATCTGCACAAAATGTGTTCCAAAACATAAACTAACGAAAATGAAATAGAGAGAGCACTTAGGATAATGCCTGGAAGACAGGAAGTGTTGTCTAAGTGTTAGCTTATTATAACACTTAATATAAGTGTTACATTATTACAGTAATAATGAGTTTATCTGCGTAATGTTCATTTCCTGCCTCTCCATGCCAGACTGTTAAGTTCCTGGTAAATCCATTCCCAGCACGGTATGCAGCAGGTGCCTACTTGCGGAGTTTCTAAAGAAGCACTTCATGTTGTTGTGAGGGCATGGGAACAGGGAACCAGTCTGATCCAGTAGGGCTTCCTGGAGGTGGGGACACTTGACATGCCCAGCACCTGGAGAAAGGCCTCAGCCCCTCCGGGGACAGGGAACAGCGCCTTCTCGCTTGGGAAGTGTAGGGCTGGGTGGGTGTATGGGTAATGCAGGCAGGTGGTGCTTAGTCATTAGTCATGAACTGTTCCCTGCTGGGTCTCTAGGAGCAGGGAGTGGGGCGAGGCATCCCTGGAGTTAGAGGCTACTCTCCCTTCACCCTGAGTTCCATCCCAACTCCCTGGGTTTTGCTCAGCTGCAGAGCAGACTTTCTGAGCCTGTTCCCTTCACTACAAAGTGGGGTTACTATTTCCTTTCCCAGGTGTTGGTACGAAGGAAAGCAGGTGAGGCTGTCAGCAGCAATCAACAGGAGTTACCGTTCTCTTGCCCTCTTTTATATCATCCATGCTCAAAAAAATAAAAAAGCCAAAAACCCGTGGTGGCCAAGAACTGGAGGGAGGGCAGTTTGCTGACTGTGGCCAAAGTGCCCTTTCCCTCCACAGCACTGCAGGAGGCCCACCCTAAATGCGTGTGGGGGGACCAGGTGTGGATGTCCGCACAGACACACTTATAGACACACTCAATGTCAGCCTGGCTATCTACCTTCAGTTGACAACCTGCCTCTCAGGCCTGGCTGGGACCTGTGACGGAGCACGGGTGTGAGTGACACACTGAAACTCATGAGATGAGTCTCAGAAGGGAAGACAGGATGGTCCTTCAGTCTAATGGGTTCTTCCTCCATCTATGCTTCTCACTGTCCTGTTCACCCACCCTCTATCCATCTATCCAGTAACTTATCCATCTCTTCAGCCACCCCCTTACCACCCTGCCCTCCACCCACCCATCTGCCTATCCATCTAGTTACCCACAGATTTACTCTCCTCCACTCACTTTTGCACGCACTCACCTACCTAACCTTCCACCTAACCGCCATCCATCTCCATCCAACCTCTACCCATCTCATTCCATTCATCTATTCATCCCATTAATCCATCATCCATCAGCCTGTCTGTCCATCCATCCACTCATCTCTAATCCAACCATCCATCCCATCCATCCATCTCCATCACAACCATCTCATTCCATCCAGTCTTATCTATCCCAACCATCCGTCCATGCTGTTCCATTTCTCCCACACACCCACCCCATCCCACCTATCCAGTCATCCTACCCCATTACATCACATTCCTTTCAGTCATTCACCCATCAAACGTATTCTATTGTGCAATATTTACTGAGTCAGTACTATGGGTCTGCTGCTAAACAAGACAGACATGATTGCCACTCTCAAACTGCTTATAACTTGGTAAAGAGGAGACAGACCATATACAACCAGTTGCCCAGTCAAGGTAACAAGTTGGTTAAGTGCTATAAAGGAAAAACAAAGGGATCGATGAGATTATATAGCTGGAAGTTCAACCAGTCTGGGAATGCATCACTGAGGATGCAACATGACCCATTCATTCACTTACTCATTCATTGAATGCATGAATGAGTTAATGAGGCCCTTTCGCAGTGGAAGTCATCTGTGTGTTCCAGGTTTGGCTCCCAGCAGCAGAACAAGACAAGTGCCAAGCGCCACTGGGAGCAGTTGTTGCTCCTAGGTCTGGGGCAACTAGCTCAAGGCACAGCAGTGTCTTGTCCAGCCCCTCCCAAGAATTATCACCCAGCTCTGGGGAGACACAGTGGAAGAGAGACAGACTATGGCTTGGCGAGACTGCCAGAAAGGAAGAAGAAAGACTTTCACCTTGACATCATGTTCAAATAATCACTGCTACCGAGAAGGAAATACAGATGGCTCTGAAGCATATGAAATGATGCTCATAATTAGAGAAATGCAAATTAAAACTGCACTGAGATAGCGTTTGTCACCTGTCAGATTAGCAAAGCTCAAAAAAGACTCCCTAACACGGTGAGCTGGTGAGGAAGGGGAGCGGGTGGTTGTTTTGCCCTCGGCACTGAGTCAGTAAACGGATACACTCTTTATGGAGGGCAATTTAGCAATATCTGTCAAGACTACGTACCCTCTGACCTAGTAATTCCACCACTAGGAATTTATTCTATCAAGGGCTCACACATGTGTGAAATGGAATGTGTGCCAGGAAGAGCTGATACTTGCTGAACCTTGAGCAAGAGCTAGGTGCAGCTGTAAATGCTTTACTTGAATGAACTCACTTCATCAACAGTGAGCCCAGGTAGGTGCTATAGCTCTCTCTAGTTCTGCTCTTTCACAACAAAAGATAATAACAAAAGCTTATGAGCTATTTAAATGCCTATGGACAGAAGGATGGTTAAACAAATTATGGTCTCCCATGCGAAGCAATTTCTTAAGACAGAGTTTCAAGTTAAAAAGGAAAGAGGAAGAATGCAGTTTGGACAGAATATGTAGGCACTTATGTCTTTTTGGAAAACATATGTTTGTATGTATGTGCGCTGTACATATATATGTCTAAATCCTATAAGGCAGGCATCTCTGGAGAAGTATCAAGGAAGCCGGTAACCATGGTTACCGGTGTGGGTACCATGGGGTTGGGGAGCTGATGACAAGGGTGGGAGCCCCGTCCCTACTTTTTGATCCTCAAAACATTTTTTTGTATAAGCTTTGTATTCTGAAATACTTTCAGACTTACAGAAAAGTTGCAAAAATAGTACAGAAAGTCCCCATGTCATTCCGTTTCAGTCTTCCTCAATATTGTCATCTTGCATGGCCGCAGTACATTTGGCAAAGCTAAGACACCTGCACCTTGATACTTGACTGTTAACTCCACACTTTTCATCCGATTTCAAATAACAGGTTTTCCTATTTGGGTCCCTTCTCTGGTCCAGGACCAAGCTAGGGGCCATGTTGCACTTGGCTGTCATGGTTCTTTAGTCTCCTTTTGGAATTTTTAATCATGCAATTATCTTCTCAATTTAAAAATCAGCAACAATAAAATTTCAAAACAAACCTCCTAAAACTCCCCAAACAGCAAACACATACACACACACACAAAATGCTTGCTGATGCCAAAAAAGGGGGCCACCTCCTGTCCTCCCACCCCAAGAAGGTGGAGGAGGTGGTGGTGGGGGGCCATATGTTCTCCTGTTTCTTCTAGGCTGCAGACTTTACCTCCTTCCAAAAAGCCTTCCCAACCTGGAATTCATCGCTGTCTGTCCTGGTCCCCGGGGATGCTGCTTGGATCTCTTGCACAGCACTCATCACTGCCTGCCTTGTTTCATAGTTATTTATGTATGTGTGTCTGTCCCCAAGGAGACCGGCAGCCTCCCGAGGAGGGGACAGGGTCTGTGTGCCCACTGTCTCCCCTCCCCAGTGCCTGGTAGGAGACGTGGGCTCCCACACATTTGTTGAATTGACATCTTAGACCCTGGTGTCAGGAGAAGGAGGAGAAAGTAGAGGAGGGAGGAGGAGGAGGGATACATTTAGGGAGTTAAAAGGGATTGATCAGTATTTGCTGGCTGGGGTTGGTGACCCCCAAGTACTAATGAAAACAAACAGTAAAAATAATGATAGTGTAACAGTATAATGTAATAACACTATTATGGCTGAATACCTGAAATTTTGCTCTGTAGAGATGATCTCATTTGCTCATGATAATAGCTCTGTGAAGTAGGTCTGTATTAGGGTACCCACTTTATACAAGAACAACCGAGATTTGTGGAGACAGAGTGACCCACCCAAGATGCAGGGTGCAACTGGGATTCACCGGGGACATCCTGACATGACACCATGCTCAAGTTTTCATTTTCTATATTTTACTAATAAAACTAAGCTCAGAGAGGTGATTAAACCCACCCAAGGCCACCCCACTCATAAGAGGCAGAACTCCCTGAGGGACCTCCTTGGTGGCACAATGGGTTAAAACACAGCACTATGAGGCTCTCTGCAGCCACTGCAGCACCAGTTCGATCCCTGGCCAGGAAGCTGACCCACACAGCACAGCAGACCTCTCCTGTCCAGCCTGCTGTTCCCTTCATTGATCTGCCTATTTTTCTCCCCACTCTGTCTCTGGTGAATCCTCTCACCACCCCTGCACCTCTGACCTGTACACCCTAGTTCTGTATATATAAATAAATAAATCTTTTAAAAAAAAAAAAAAGAGGCAGAACTGAGCTTTCAAGTGGAGCCTGGCTGACTCTGGTACTGACCCAACTGTTCCCTAAGACCCATCCCAGAGCCCACAGGTTTGGTCACCAGACAACTTCCTGAGACTGCTGTTGGGGGGCAGGAACAGCTGCCAGCCCTTCTGTGCCTCCGAAAGCCCCACCCAGCCCTGCTCACCTGGCACATAAGGATCAGAGGCTCCCTGAACTCAGCCTGGCAGATGGCACAGATATCTCCAGCTTCTGTGCACTGTTGCCCAGTGGCCCGGACTCCGTAATTCTGTTTGAGGGAGGGGAGGAGAGGAACACAGCTGAGGACCTTCGCTGGAGTGATCTCCTCAGATCTGTTCCTGGTTCCTGCAACTTCAGTCAGGCCCAACTGATGTCAACTCACCTGAGAGGTGCAAAGAAGTTTCAGGGCTTTTCTAACTCCGCCCACACGGCCGCAGATGTCGAATGACTGAAAGGAGAGCAGGGTGGTGGCTGAGGGCTTCTCTTACCCCTTCTGAACAACCCCTCCTGGCCCCTCAACTTTGATTCTGAACTTTTTTCAGAGCACTTTCCTCTATTTGAAAGTCCTCATTTCCATCAATTTTGAATGGTTACCGTCTTGCTGCTTCAAATCTATAGTGTTCCCTGTTACCTGTGCCAGGACTCATATATATGGCACACACACTGCCTTTTCCCCTGGCTAAGCCCAGGACAGGCATTACTAATCAATCACAGCACTCTTCCTAAAGACCCAGCCAGGACATGATAATCCATCTCCACCTAGCACTCCAGTCAATCACTGCCAGTCAGTAGGAATCAGCAGGCAAGATAAACCTCAGTGGCTGATATCACATGAGTTGTCCATCTGGGCCTGCTGGCAGGAAGGAACAAGGAGGCATGGGCCCCCCATGATTCTCTAAAGCCAGAAATAGAGAAGGAAAAAGAAAGAGGATATATTTGTGAGGGGAAAATAATCCTGATTTATACTAATGATTTAAGATAAGAGCTGCATACTGCTCTGCAAAGCTGGGGGTGTGCACTTTAACAGGAATAAAAAGGAAGTTCAGCTATGCTGTCGACTGTGGGTTAAGAACTCCAGTCTGGCCCTCCCTGGTGGCACAGCGGGTTAAAGCACAGCACTGAGAAGCTAAAGCCACTTCAGCATGAGTTCGATCCCTGCCCTGGAGCTGACCCACATGGCGCGGCAGACCTCTCCTGACCCACCTGCTGCTCCCCTCAGCAGTGTCGGCCTGTTCAGCTCCCCACTGTCTCTGGTGAATCTTCTCACCACCCCTACACCTCTGGCCTGCACCCCAGCTCTGTATGCTTACACAAATACATATTTAAAAAAAAAAAAGAACTCTAGTTCTTGGAGGCAGTTGGCCTGCTTTTGATGCTCTTTCTGTTATTGCCAGCTAAGTGTTGCTGGGCAAGTTATTCTCTCAGAGCCTCAGTTTTCTCATCCATAAAATGGGAGTAACAACAGTTTATACCCTGAAGGGTGGTTAGAAAGTGACTATGTGAAAGCCTAGCAGGTGGTGGGTTTCTTAGGCAAGAAGTTCAGGTGGATTTAACCCTTCTTGAAAGAAGGGAAGACTAATCTGTGCTACAGTGTGGGGGAAACTTGGAAATATTGCGCTAAGTTAAAGTCACATCTTGTAGGATTCCACATACATGAAATATCCAGAGGAGTTAAGTCCATAGAGACAGAAAACAGTAGTTGCCAGGGCCTGGGGGGAGGGATGGGAGTCACTGCTTAATGAGTACAGGGTGTCTTTTTGGGGTGATGAAAATATCCTGGCACTTGATAGAGGTGGAGGCCATGCAACACAGAATGTGCTAAATGCCAGTGATTTGTATCGTGAATTGAACTTTCATTAAAAAGAGAGAGACAAAGGTGGTTATCCAGGCTCCTGGTGGCCCCAGGCCCGGCTAGTAAATGGGTCTGTCTTTGGCCAGCCCTCCAGCCCTGGGCCACCTCACCTTGCAGAGGCTGTAGAGGATGATCAGGACGCCTCCCAGGAAGTAGCTGTTGGAAGAGTCATCACCCATGATGTATTTATACCACAGCTGGATGGGGACAAGTGACCGGAACAGCTGGCTCAACTCCTCGATGACCAGATAAAACTTTCCCTGCAACCACACAGAAAGCATCAATTATTATTAGCAATAAAGACCCAAAGGACCCAGCTGGGGGGACCCCCAGCCTGAGCAGTAATGACATTTCAGGTCACAGGCAGGCCATTAATCAGCTCTGGAAAGCACTCAGGCCTGTTCCCAATGGGCCTGCGAAACAGCCAGGGAGACCTGGCCCCTGCCCGCTGCCCTCACCCGCTGCCCACCAGCCCAGAGGCTCAACCACCGAGGATCACGTTTCAGGGAGGGAGAAACTGGACACCTTTGGACGAGGGCTGCAGTGTGGGTCATACTCCCCGGTGCCTGCTGAGGGCTCCAAGCCTTTACAGGGCTGACCCAAGGCTCTCAGGGGCATCCCTCATGGGCATCCACCCTCAGGGGCATGGGTAAGATGGACCGCAGGACCCAGGGAAGGCCAGGCTGAGAGGTGAGGAATGGGCAGACACGTTCACTTTCCCAGCGCCATCACCTCTTGCTTCCAGGGAGGCAGGGCAATTTCTGGTGCAAGAAGGTGGACTGGGACTCAGGTGGGCAGCGTTGGAATCTCCTCTTGCTGTGTGTTGGTGAGCCCCAGCTTTTTCATCTATGGATGGGAACCACAGTTTCTACCTCGTTGGGGTGCTCTATGGACAGGGTACAGACCTGGCGCAGAATAGTGGTCAACAGACCCTATCTGCCTTCCTCCCTCAGTGTTCTGCAGTCTGTGCTGTAGCACAGAGATGGAAACAGCCCTGCCCTCTTTGTCTAATAGTTAAACACACACGCAGGTGGTTGGACAGCATCACCCTGGGTAGGGGCCCGAGAATCATGAGAACATGTGTCCACTTGCATGGAACGTTCATTGGCTTTATTCAGAATGTCCCCAAACTGGAAACATCCCAAGGGCCAGTCGGTGGAAGGATGGACTAAACACACAGCAAGGCAGAGGAGGAGACGGCAGACATGTACGACAGGATGAAACTCACCGGCACCGGGGAAATCCAAGAAGACAGTCCTAAAGGGTGTGCATTGTCTAATTATGATTTAGAGGAAGTCCCGGCTAGGAAATCCTGACTTGGGGTAGAAACCCAGTGAGTGATTTTCAGGAAGGAAGAGGGAGGACGGACCACAAGGGAGCCTCAAGAAATTTTGGGGAGTAACAGTAGTTTCACAGCACGACCGCAGTGGGAGGTTAAAAGGTGTAAATATGTGTCAAAACGCACTGGAATCTATGCTTCTCGTCATGCATTTTATTGCATTACACATTGCACCTCATGAAAGGGATAAGGCACTTTTTCTGTGTTTGAAACATAGAAACAAGTAGCTCTGTCCCAGGCCTGCATGACCTGAGCAATGTGAGTACTCCTTCCTCGAGCAAATCTACTCTTAGGAATCTATCCTGACAAAATGACCAGGGATGTGATGCGCGTGCAGGGGTGGCCACAGGGACTGTCCCTGGGCTCCCTTTGTCTTAGCACAAAGACAAGTAATGAACTGAATGTACAAAAAGAGGGTCTGATTATAGTAAAGGAAATGGACAAAGGAAAGTCACACAGCCATGAAAATGTCATTGTAAAAACAGTCTCTTGGGGCCCCGGTGGTGGCACAGGGGTTAAAGTCTCAGTGCTATCAAACTATCACTAGCCACTGGCCTGAGTTTAATCCCCGGCCAGGGAGCTGACCCACAGGGCCCAGCAGACCTCTCCTGTCTCACCCCTGCTCCCCTTAGCAGTGTATTTTAGTTGATCTGCCTGGTCTGCTCTCCACTCTGTCTCTGACGAATCTTCTCGCCACCCCCACCTATGGCCTGCACCCCTATATGAATAAAAATAAATCTTAAAAAAAAATAGTTTCTTTGCCAAGAAAGCCTGCCCATCCCACGTCAACCACTGATCAAGACTAACAGGCCACAATGTCACATTAGCACCAGCTGGACATCTCCCCCTGTATGGGCCCTGGGCAGTGATACCGCTATGATGCCCCTAACCTCAACTGAATGGTGAGAAAACAAGAGACAAGTCCCAAGTGAGGGGCATTTCTGTCTTCTAACAGTCCGGCACTCTTTGTAAGTGTCAAGGTCATGAATGATAAAGGAAAGTCTACGGACCTGTCCCCAAGGGGGGGTCTCCTTCCAGGTGACCTGAGCCCATCAAGACAGGCTTGCACAGGTGGGGGTGAAGGCTCTGTCACAGCCTGCACACCACCCACTTGATGGATGTGCAACCTATTTTTAACCTCTTTTTCTCTCTCTAATTTAAACAGATCACAGGCTCATTACAAACAAAACATGGAAAAGGCAGAAAAGCACCAAGAAAATGAAGGCTTCTGCATTCTGTACCGTTAGAACTAATGGGAGTATTTCCTGGAGTCTGTAGATTTCGCCAGAATTTCATTTCTATCTTTTCATTTGGAAATAATTTTAGGTTTAAAGAAAAGTTGTGCAAATAGGACCGAGAGCTCCCATCTACCCTTCACCCAGCTTCCCCTCAGCAAACACCGGCTGACACCATCGTGCAATTAGCGAAGTCAGGAAATTAACACTGAAACTGTGCTGTTAATTGCGGACCTCACAGACTTTGCCAGTGTCCCTCTACCATCTCGTTCCTGTCTAGGGCTGAATACAAGGACCCACACTTTGCATTTTTTCTTCACTGCCCCTGCTGAGGACTAAGGGCACCGACTCACCCCAACTGCCTGACCTCTGTGCCTGCTTCTCAGGAGTGAGGTCATCATTTCCCAAGGGACCTGCTTTCCCCCTCTGGACTCCTGCCCGCAACTATCCTCGAGGGAAATGCTGGTTTCCCTCTACAGCGGTGGAAGGTGGCGGTACTAGGGAGCAGAGGTGAGGGGCCGGCTGCCAGGTTGCTGGCATCGTGATGGACGCTGGGCTGCTGCTGCTGCAGCTCAGTGGATAGCAAAGGCCGCCCAGCTCTGGCCAAGTCTGGACAGCAGGCCCCGCTCTGCAGAAGCTTTGTTCTCCTGAACTACCCAACCTCAGCTGCCCAAGCTTTCCTCATTGCCTCTCAACTGCTCTTACCCAGGGTTTTCCCAGCTACTGCCCATTCCAGCTCATTCTGGAATAACAGTCCAGTCTCTCCCGACTTCTAACCTTAACGCAATTGCCTGGCATGTTGTAAAATTCAGTGCACCTCCAGCAAGCCCTTTCGTTCTTCCTTTCCTCCTCTCCTGTGAGTCTATGCATCCATCTTCCCCTCCCTTTCTCCTTCCTTTCCTCCCTGGACACCCACCATATATGAGACACAGCACTAGGTTCTGGAAATAATGAGATAACTAAGACTCACTGCCATCCTCAGAAAGCTCATCACCTCACGAGGAAGACGGACACTAAGCAAAAGATTGTAAGACAGTGTTGAATTCTTTTAGCGGTAAGCACGAGAGCTCCCCAGCACTGAGGCCTGGGGCAGGAGTGGGGATGGGTATTTAGGTAACTCTAAGAGAAGGTATCGCTTAAGTTGCTCTTACGAGCCTTGCTTCCCAGTGTGATCCCTGGATCGACAGTGTCTCTGTCACCTGGGAGCTGGTTGGAGATGCAATCACTCAAGCCTCAATGAATCGGAATCTGCTATTAACCAGCTTTGCCGGGTGTTGTGTATGCACAATTTTAATGCATAGGAAGGGAGCAGAAGGGTGAGGGAAATGAGGAAGAGGGGGATGATGAAGACAGACGTAGAGGAAAGGACAGTCCGTGGCTCTGGGTCATGCTGGTGGGCAGCCAGCCTCATGGTCAGCGAGGACTTGGTGCCCTCATGGAAGGTCCTATGTGCCCGAGTCTCTGGGGATCCCTGAATACTGGTATCTGGTTGACCCGGAGACAAACCCTGCAGTGCCCTTGCAAGCCGATCTTGCACAGCCAGCCTGGCTTGGAGGCTCACAGTGCAGCCTCAGAAGCCAGTAAGCCTGGGGTCAGCCAGAGCCTTGGTCAAAGGCTTTGGATTCCCAATTCTCAGGTTTCAGTAACAGAGGGCTGTCCCTGCTCCAACAAACCAAGCTTTGTTCTGGTCTACTGAGAAGGTCTAGAATAGGGGTGGCAATCTTTTCCAGAGAGTAAAGGACCAGAGAGTAGTAGGTGCTTTGGTTTGGCAGCTCTGCATTCTCTACTACAGCTACTCCACTCTGCTCCTGCAGCATCAAAGCAGCTCTAGCAATGGGCATGACTGCATTCCAATAAAACTTTATCCACAAAAAGTAAGTGTCAAGATTTATTTGGTCTGTGGTCCCTGGTTGGTGGACCTCTGCCTAGAACCCAGGTTAGTCAAGTCCCATTGGAGACCCCAACACATCCCCAGGATTTCCAAGGAGGCTCAGATATCAGCTTCATGACCCTTCTTTTAATGGCTTCTACACTGAACTCTTCCTCTGCAGAATGAATGTTAACCACCTGTTCTTTGCAGAGCTCCTACCTGTTCAGCTTCTGGGTCTCGGCTGTCACCTCCCTTCTATGGCAAGCCTTCCCCTCCTATGGCAAACCTTCCCCACTCCTTAGATTAGGTCCTCCTGTTATCCCTCTACATCACAGAACACAGCATTTTAAAAAATCATTTTAGTATCTTTCTCTCTTTCACTGGAAGCATGAGGGTTATTTTGTTTCTAGTCATATTCCCAGCATCTAGCACATAGTGAATGCTCATTTAATGACTCTAAAGCTAAAGAGTCCACCCTCGTTACTCATATCAACACCTTAGAGTTTGCTGACAGAAAAGAAGAGTTGGAACATAGAAGAGAACTTCTCTTTAAAGCATGCACTGATGTCACAGAAAAGAAAATAAATGGAATGAGGGCTGCATGGCACCATACTAAAGGTAGCAATTAGCTGCCAGGGGGCGGGCCACTTGGAGAAGGAGATAAAGCCACCGAGGAAAGCCGGGCATCTCCCAATGAAACCATCTCTCTCTAATTAAGCGGTTTTATAATTCCAGGTTTTCTAAGCGTGTTATTTCTGATGACTACCAAATGGAATATGTGGTTTCTCAGGGCCAGAGAACATGGAAAGAAATGAAATTTGGAGCCTCCTGGCCTCCCTGCCACCTGTGGGAAGGAGAACGGCAGCAGTCCTGAGCAGGGAGAGCTGTAGGCCTGGGTTCGAATGGGGGGGCGGGGGGGTGCAGTCGAGGCAGGAGGGTAGATTCTCTTCTGACTTCCTTACTGCCTGGGTGGAGAGGGGGCAGGTTGGGGGTGGGCCCCAAAGTGAAATGGGAAACAAGGAAATAACAGAGTTGACTGGGAAGGGGGCGGTGCGCGAAGGAGTGGGGTGTTGAGAAACAGAAGCAATGAACAGGGAAGACGAATGTTTGAGGAGACTGCACATACATGGAAGAGAGGATTTGAAGAATTAAGTGAGGAAGAATGGAGGCGGGGGGGGGCACCATCGGATGCTGCTAGCGGTGTGAATGATAAAGAATGATCAAGAAATGATCATTGTCAAGATCGAAAGTAAGGCGTTGGTGAGTGTCAGCTGCATTCGTTTTCTTATCTCCAGGAGCAGGACCACCCAGTGGCTAAGGCCCTGGGGCTCCAAGATCAGATCTGTTAGCCACTACACTGGTCTCCTTGGGACTTCAATTTCATCTCTGAGCCTCCGTTTCCTCACCTGTAAATTGGGTTGGCTGCCTATAAATAAATGTAGCGGTATGTTGGCAAAGCAGCTCCCGGAAACCAATAACAGCAAGGTCCTGATTTGTGTGTTGGCCAATTTCTGTTGTGTAAATATCCCCACCAGGCCAATTTCTAACAGACTCGCACATTTCTGGAGTGCTCATGTCAGTGTAACCCTGGTTCCAATATCCCAGGGTGAGTATGAGGTTTAAGAGAATAAACACAACTAAAATACAAATACCCCAGAAGGGCTGACAAGGCTGATAGGGGCTGGCGGTGAACCTCATGATAATCTGGGAAGCGGACACTGTCACCGCGCCTTTCCTGACTGAGGAGGGACACCGGGTTCCAAAGTATCAAGGAGAAAGAAGCACAGCAGCAGAGCTTTCTGAGGCTTCCAGGTGCAGACCTTACTTCACCTGGCAGTTTTCAGACCCCCCCTTGCTGCCACCCACCTCCGTGTTCCACGTGAGGAGCCCAAACGGCAAGAGGAGACCACGTGGTGAGGCTATGGGTGGAAGAAGCGAGAACCCCAGCCAAGAACCCCCCATTCAGGGCCAGGGCAAGTCATTCAGCTATTTCAGTGGAGGCATCAAGTCCGGGAGCAAAGAAACACCTTGGCCAGTCCAGCCCCAGCAGACATCACGCGGAAGAGACCAGCTGCGGTCAGGGGCCCCAGCGGAGATCCTGACGGACTGGGGGTCATAACAAACGAAAAAAGGCTGGTTGTTGTAAGCACCTCCCCGCTCAAAAAGAAAGAAAGAAAAGAACTGCGGCGCTTACCTAAGGCTACTCAGTTGAACTAAACTGTGTCCCCACCAAATTCATATGCCTTAGAGCGGAACCCCAAAGAGATGGGTGTTTGGAGACGGGGCCGTTAGGGGGTAAAACCTTCATGGATGGCATTAGTGCCCTTATGAGAAGAGGCATGAAAGTTGCTCTGTCTCTCCCCGCCCCACCCCCAGGGTGAGGACTCAAGAAGACCGCCATCTGCAAGCCACGAAAGGCCTCCTCAGCAGAAACCAAATCAGCTGGCACCTTGATCTTGGACTTCGGCCTCCAGAGCTGTGAGAGAATGACCGCGTACTATTTAAGCCCCGGTCTGTGGTCCTGCGAGAGCAGCCTGGGCAGATGAACCTGCTGGCAAACAGTGGCCCTGGGATTTGGATGTAGGGCTTCTCGTTTTATCTGCTGACTGACTTCAGATCTCTGCTGTGTGCTCTCCAGCTGGGAACCTTGGGAAGGCATGGCTTCTCCCGGTGCCCAACCCTTCAGCCAGCCTTGAGCCTTCACTTTCTCATAACCAATATCCAATCCATCTACAAATCCAGCTGGCAGCAGCTAATTAAGAGACCCCTGTTTCGATGTCCCCATAGTATATTCTCGCCCAAAATGTGATTTTCAAAATAGGAGGCAGGAGATGATCCCTGGCTCAATGCTGCCGATGTCTGCAGTCTCGCCCGGAGTGGCATCACATCCCTTGCATATTCTCCACCGCCTACAAGTTTTGGTCCCTGCCCAAATGTCAGTGGGGCCAGTTTCTCAAAAACAAGCCTGGTCCTACCTTAGGACCTTTGTACTTGCACTTCCCTCTCCCGAGAGCATCTGCCTGCTGATCAGCAGCTGGCTCCCTCCTTTCCCTGGGGCTCAGCAAAAAGTCACCTTATCCTGTACAGCAGCCCTGGCATTCCCCATCCTCGCCGTCTGCTTCCAGGTTCTTTATTGGACTCACTCCCTGGACCCAGCTTTGATTTCTTTGTTATCAGAAAATGGATTCCCGAAAAGTAGGGGCATGTTTTTCTGCCTGTAGATCCTAGAACAGTGCTTGGCACCAAAGAGGGAGCCCAGAATGTATCTGTTGAATACGTAAGTGGGTGTCTGTGTCCTCACATATAAACCAAGGATAGTATGTCCATCAAGGGGCTATGGAAGCACTCACACATGTGTGTACATACATACATACATACATACATGGAGGGCTTAGAACTTGCCTGGTGCTGTTTTAAGTACTTTGTTTTGTTTCATTTCATTTAATCCTCACAACAACCTATGAGTCAGGAACTATCCTTCTCATTGTATAGAAGAGTAACTTTGGCACAGAGAAGTTAAGTCATTTGCTTAAGATCACACAGCTGGGAGGGGTGAATTTGAACCCAGAGATGATCTGATCATCTCTGGTCAGGAAAATAAATGACACCCTTAAAGAGCACAAAACAAGACATGACAGGTTGTAATGCTACATGGTAGCTATTACTGCGACTACTACTTGCTGCCAGCTAAAGTATGTTCACTCTGGCAAGTAGCGGCAGCCAGCACATCAGTCTCTTCGCAGGGTGGCTCTGACTTGCCTGGTTAGCCCCTTGCACCAGTCTTTTGGAGAGACTGATGTGGCCCTGGCTGCTGATATGTGCCAGCAATTCTTAAGGCTGGATTGGTGGATTAGGACTCTGAGACTCTGTGCCCTGAAGCCAGCCTCACTGCCACAAGGAGAGTGACAGTGCACCCAGAAAGTTCTGTGGAGAACCAACGTGATCCTTGCAGACCTCTGCTTAGAGCCCTCCATGCTCCCCACTGCGCTGAGGACAGCTAAGCCCAGCCTGTGCGCTGCCCCTCGCCCCTGCAGGCTGCTCTTTCCCTGCCCCACCTGCCTTGCTGCTCCTGGGGGCACACACTGTCCTGCTGCAGGGGAAACATGTGACCGCTAGTTCTACTATGCATGAGCAGTCAACGAAGTCCATGTTTCTCAAGGTATGGCTGGGGGCGCTGGGGGTCCTATAGATCCTTTCAGGGGTCTGGGTGAGGGGGAAGGGGGAATGGACGAAGAGGATCTAGAGACATCAACTTCTAGTTGCAAATTAAATAAGTAAGTAAGTAATTAAGTACGTGATGCACAGTTCAGGCACCCAAGTCAGTATAACACTTCTGCAGATGAGAAACGCTCCCCGGAAAGGCCAGAGGTGGCCCTGCCTGGGATGTGGTCATGTTGTACGCACTGGTCGGATGGCTACATTATTCCCCTAAAACTGAGACAATGTTGTACCTCAGTGAGCAAAGAGCTATGTTCATAGTAATTCTAAGTTTCATGTAACACTTTCACTCTCTACAAGTGCACAGCAAAGCTGTTCTACCTGAGGGGGCGCTCACGTGAAATGCAGGTATCTTCTATTCTGTCAGATATGCAAGAAGTCTATGAAAGTGTTTTTTCCAAGGCCTTTTGTCTCAGGAATTAAAAGTTGTCTCACTAAAATGGAACGGATTACT
This sequence comes from Condylura cristata, assembly GCF_000260355.1. NCBI lineage: Eukaryota > Metazoa > Chordata > Mammalia > Eulipotyphla > Talpidae > Condylura > Condylura cristata. Next base: position 15,148,204 of record NW_004567130.1, read on the forward strand.
TTACATTAACATATAATGGACTACTATTTTACATTAAGTAGTGAATCTTGTAAAAGGTTCTCAGTTTTAACTTCTACTACACTTCCTATAGATAGCTATTACCCATGTAAACAGGAGTTCCTTGAGGTCTTTGATCCCTTTTTTAAAAAGATGTATTTATTTATGCATACAAGAACTGGGGTGTAGGCCAGAGTTGGGAGGAGTTGGGAAGATTCACCAGAGACAGAGCAGGGAGCTGAACAGGTGGCTCTACTGAAATACACTACTGAGGGAAGAGATCTGTTGTACCATGTGGGTCACCTCCCTGACCAGCTGGGACTTGAACTCATGCTGCAGTGGCTGCGGATAGCTTAACAGCACTGCCTTTAACACCTGCGCCTCTCAGTCTACAATGTGTGGGAGCTCCTGAGAAGCACCTGGTACCACGTGTGTAATAATGGGGATGAATACGAAGTGAAATGATGACCATTACGCACCTCCCCTGCCTAGGCCCTGTGCTCCAGGAAGCGGGGTGCTGTACTCGATTCACCATCTCTCCTCTGTGCTTACGTGGAGGGCTCCATGCTATACCTACTTTCCTCTATGTTTACAATGCTTAGTTGCTAGCTACAACCCCACTTCCTTTCTCTCCTTCTTAGTACCAGAGTCTTCAATTTTGCAGCTGGACATGAAGCTATCTTAAACCAAGACTACACTCTTCCAATTCCTCCCACCTCTATGTGCCATTTTAGTGACACTAAGGTAAAGCCCAACTGTCCTAGGGCAACTTCCATCGCTTTATTCTTTCCCCACTTCCTTCATCCAGTTGTCTGGAACTTGGATGTGAGGGCTGGTGCTGTAGCCGCCATCTTGGGGCATGAGGGTCCCACACTCTCCGGTTAGGGAAGCAGTGAATTGGAAGGTGTCATGTTATCAGACTTGAACTGCTTACCTTTGAAGTTTACATGGAAAGAAATAAGCTTTTTTTCAAATTGAAACCACTGTTATTTGGGTCTTTGCTGTTACTGGCTTATTCCAATTCTAATTAATACAAAGGGTGTGGTATCCAGTAAATAATCAATAAGTGTTTGGTGAATGAGTGAACAGTTGGATGAATGAGTAGGTTATAAATGACATTGTGGTACAAAGCACTCAGCTTTCCATGAGTGTGGGTCACAGAAAACCTTGATGCTGAAGGTGCTAGGAACTGTGGGCTTGCACATGAGGAGGGTTTTATAAAATGATGACGCCAGGACAGAGGAAGGAGAGTTGCACAGTGACTGCTGGGTTGAGGGCACCGGGGAAAGACAGACAGTGCAGAAGGAAGGAAGGACTCTGGCCCTGGGTGTAAGTCTCCATTCTGCTGCTTCCAAGCTGGTAAGAGCCTGGAGGCTAAGAAAGACAATGCTGAAGAGCCTGGATTCTGGGTTCAGGTGACTTGGCCTGAATTCGGACTCCTTCTCTTAACCTGGAACATGTTTCTTTATCCCTCTATGCCTATTTTCTCACTGTGCTCATGGGGCTAATGATAGTCCCTACCTCCTAGGGTTGTGGGGAGGATAAATGAGCTAATGCATGTACAGTGCTGAATTCAGTGCCTGCCACATGGTAAGTACTCAGTAAGTGTTGCTGCAGTCCCTGTCAGCAATCTGGCAAGGATAAAACATCTTTCAGACAAAATGAATTAAGCCTGATTAAACAGGATGGCAGTGGACCAGGAAGGCAGAATGCAATAGAATTGATTTTACATGTAGCTATTTAGAATGTAAAAGTGTTAAGAGTGTGGAGTTTGAAGTCAGAGAGTGTGTATCTCCTTCCTGGCTGTGTAGCCTTGGGTAAGTTGCTCTTCCTCTCTGGGCCTCAGCGTCCTGTGTGATACAGTGTGAACCGAATCCGACATTCTGAACCTCTATATACTATTACAGAACTACTGCATAAGAATTTGCATCCTCATTCTCTTTTAGTTGTCAGTGATGAAACATTAACTTGAAGTAGGTTGCACACAGAATGGGATGTAGTGGGTGACAAAATTGGGAGGCAGGGTGGCTTCTGTTGTAAGTACAGCGGGGGCCAGGTGCTCAAACATGTTGTCAGCCCTATATTTCTATATTTCTATATTTCTACAGTTCATCTTTCTGCCTCTCCTCCTCCTCCCTCTTCCTCATCTCTCAGCTCAGGCTGTCTCTGCTCCTCATTCTGTGTAAGTGTGCTCTCTCCATCCAAGGACAGCTCTCTCCAGGATATAATCATGATGATGGTGATGACCCATCTCTTACATGTGCCTGGCACCACTCTGAAGCACACCACTTTGGGATAGGTGGCATTAATACCACCATTTTACAGATGAGGAAACTGAGGCACAGGCACCTGCACCAGGTGACACAAGCTAGAAAGTGCTGTGTTCACCAAAGCCTGGTAGGACACATGGCTCCTGGCAACTCCAAGCCAACCCTCCTACAGGTCAAACTCCAACATAAAGACCCAGTAAATCCGTGGGCTCATTGACCAAACTGAATGACTCTTCTGAAGTTGAAGCTTGGAACTAATCAGTGAGGAAGACAGACTGCGGGCCCCTATGACTGACCAGGTCTGGTCATGTGGCTATACAAAGTGGGTGGTGTGCCATGACGGGCAGCCTCATCTGAACCACAGGGAGGGGCAGAGACAGTTACCTGCATAGAAAATAGGTACAAGGAATAGAAGAAAACTTCCTTGAACTAAAGCTAGCACCGGGCCAAGCAGTTCTCACTGCAAAGCCCGCCTCTCTGGTGGGAATAAGCAGAAATTGCTTCTAGCCTCCTGAGCCAGGGGGCCCCTCGGAAGTGCAGAGGGTCCATCGGTCTCCAGGGGACTTTTCTCCCTTATTTGCTTTTCTTCTCTCAACTGCTCCTTGGCCCCCACTGTCACAGGGGACCGGGTGACACTTCCTGCTACAAAATGGGTGGTCTGGACAGTCACAAAGGGCCAGAACCAGAGACTTGTTTTCCTGGGAGGGCGGCCAGTGGGTCTGTTATCATTGCAGGCTGCACAGAAGGCCACAACGGACTGTATCCTTCAGAACAAAGCAGCAGGAACCCTGACCTCTGAAGTGTGGCCCCTGAGCTGCGGGGCAGGCAGCCCCATCTGGGTCTTCTTTACAGATGGCTGGGGGTGGGTGAGCTTGATCACTGACTTCAGAACTGTGTGGCCAGGCACAGTAGGAGAAAGAGGTGAGGGTACAGGAACAGAAGGGATGTTAAGAGGAATGTAGGGAGGGTAGGAGGTAAGATGCAGGAGAGGAAAAAGGAAGGATAGAGAAGAATAATATGAGAACGGCCAGAAAAGAAAGGGCACCTGGAGTGACAGACCAGGCAAGGAGGGCAAGGGAACAGGAGAAGGAGAAAGAAGAAAAAAGTAATCTCTAGTATTAAAAACTTCCCCTGGGCCAGGAACTGAGTATCAACTGCTCTGCAGGTGGGGTAGTGAAAATCAACTCCCATTTCTCAGATGAGAAAGCTCAACTGAGCTTTCAACTGAGTGTTGAGACTAAGTTAGTAAAAAATGACTAGAGGGAAGAGAGAAACTAGAAGTAAGAGAGAAGCGATAGGGCTGGGCCACCCTTTGGTGATAGCGGTTTCTCTGTGGAACGCTTCATACCTGCAGGATGCCCTCAAACTCTGCCAACCCTAGGAGACGGGCCATTTTAGGAGTCTGAGTCAACAGGTGAGGAAACAGGAACAGAGGATCAAAGCAGGCTGGCCATGTTACTAGCAAAGCTAGAGCCAGCTTGAGATGCAGGCTGACTCCCCATCTTCTGCTGTGAGCAACAGAGTAAGGAGCCTTGAGGAGTCAAAGGAAGGTGGGAAGAGACACAAGGTGTGTATATATGTGCACATGCACTCTGAGGGAAGAAATCTGAAGAGGGATGATAAAGTTCACAGTAATGGGGACCTCTGACAGTGGCACTGGTAGAAGGGGCAATGAGGAAGTCTTCTAGGCCCTGGAAGTGCCCCATAGCTGCGATGCCCAGTACAGTAGCCACTAGTCCCTTGAAATGTGCGTAAATCTGAATTGAGTTACTCAAGTATAAAATACATGGAATTTCAAACTTTTAGACAAACAAAAAGATAAAATAACTGGTTAAATATTTTAAGCTTGATTACATATTAAAATAATACTTAGGACATACCTGCATAAGTAAAACATGTATTATTAGACCTAGTGTCATTTGCTTTCCACTTGTGTAATGTGATGACTAGAAAAATTTAAATCGCCGTGTGGCTCGCATTCTATTTCTACTGAAGAGCTCTGCTCACATCTTCATACATATGGACATATATTTACATATGGACACATATTTACATATGGCTACAGACATATGTTAAAACTCATCGAGGCTGCAGACTCACAACCAGGGCACTTTACAGTATGTAAGTTATAGCTCTATACAGAGAGAAAGGATGGCTAGAAGATGACGGCGCCGCAGGTAGGGGGCGGGGCCGGAGGGGCGGGGCCAGAGACCCGCGGCCGCGCGTTACCAGGCAACAGGTTCTGTTGGTGACGTCACCGGCCGACGGCGGCCATTAATCCCCCGGCCGGCGGCGAGCGGGCGGAGCCGCCCGCCCGCCCCCTTCCCCGGGGCCCTGATGAGATCACCGTGGCGGGCAGCCGGCTGTCCCCGCGCTCCCAACAAATCGACTCCTCAGCGAGCGCCGGAATCTCATGATCTCATGGCCCCGCGGGACGGCGCCGGCCGATGAGGTCACAGCCCCGCGTCCCGGCCGCCGGGGTCTGCGTGCGTGGGCTCCGCGTCGGGGTCCCTGGGCGCCCCGCGCCGGTTCCAAGTTCGGAGCCTGCACTTCTTCGGCCTCCGAGGACAAAGGAGGTGGCTGTTTGCGAGGGCCAACTGCTTTTTGCATTCTTTGACGGGTCTTCATCTCTCACCCCGTTATTTGAACATTTCACCCCTAAGGTCAGGTGTCCATCAGGAAGTGACCCTGAAGCGGTTAGAGGCGACTAGTGCGCGTGACTTCATAGTTGTATGGTGGCAAGAAATTCTAAGTCAGGTCTCACAGACCAGGTAACTGAGGCTCAGAGGGCTGAGGGGCCCGCCCTCACATCAACCAGCTAGGATAAGGCTGAAAAGGACTTGAACCCAGATGAAGTATCTCCTTGGAGCTCTTCTAAATGTAGCCAAAACCTCTGCCCCTTTGCCCTAGCTCCTCCCGACTCTGATGGGAACAGTGGGTGCCCTCCCTGTGGCACAACGAGTTGGGACACAGCACTGCAAGGTAGGACACAGCACTGCAAGATGGGCGCAGCCGCTTCGGTAAGAGTCGGATCCACTGCCCGGGAGGTGACCCACATGGTGCAGCAGACCTCTCCTGTCTCCCTGCTGCTCTCCTTAGCAGTGTACTTTGTCACTCTGCCTGCTCTGCTCCCCACTCTGCCTCTGGTGAAGCCTCTCACCACCCCTGCACCTCTGGCTTGTACCCCAGTTCTGTATGTATAAATAAATCTTAAAAAAGAAAGTCACTGTTCCACTTGACACCCTGCAGAGAGGTGTGAGATGGACTAGTTGGCAGATGAGAACAGGAGACTGAAAGGTGAAATGCTGCACTGCAGTGCTGGGATCTGATTCTACGGCACAGTCTATATTCCACACCATTCTCCAGAAGATGCAGCCTTCCTTGATAGTGGAAGACATGGCCTCTCTCCTCCCCCCAGGGCCAACCAACCATCAAGCAGTCAGGGGGACATTAAGCAGTGAGACCCCTTGGTGGACTCTGCAACTCACTTGCTAGTAGCAAGTCCTCCAGCACTGGCTGCTCAGTAGCGCAGCTCCTCAGCAGATCTCCAGCAAAACACTGCCAGCGAGGAAGGGAAATGACATTTACGAGTGGCTGTGCTGAGCTGTGCACTGAGTCAGGGCCTCTTACCAAGGGCAAAGCTGTGAGGGGGGTAACTTCTGGCACCGAAGATCAGAAAACTGAATTTAACCAAAGTCAGATGGTAAGGAAGTACAAATTTCAATTCAAATATCATTTCCACAAAGCAGGTTGCCCTTCCCAGCTCCCTAAATGAATATTCCATAAGTTGTTTTATTTTCTTCCTACTGCTTATCACAACGTGACATTGTCGACTTGTAATTTATCTGTTTCACCGTAATCTCCCCCACCTAGATGAAGGCGGGATCCTGTCTGGGTCACCACTGCATCCCCACCCCTTGGCGGTGCCATCTTACAGTGGCCACTCAGTAAGTCATTCTGGAGTGAGTGCAGAGTCGGGGGCTCAGGCTGCTGGGCAGTGCTGCTGTTCAAACCCAGGTCTTTCTGAGAATGCTGCTTGGGCTTATTCTGTGCTTCCTAGGAAATTCAAACCCTGTGGTAGTCGACTCAGTGTACGGGCCCGCTGGAGCTAACTCAGAGCCTATTGTTTCTAAGTTTGATACAACATCCACAAGTGTAATGTTCTGCGTCCCCAAAAGTGTCCTTGCTTGGAAAGAGAGAGAAGGCAGGAGGGGCTTGGTAGGAAGTTAGGTACAGGTGGGAAGAGATGAATGTTTTTGCCTGCTCAGGTCTTTACAGAGAATTCGGCAAGGAAGAAGACATAAACTCCAAAAGGCAGACACAAGGGAAATGAAGAAAGGGTACCTACAAACCCCATGGTTTCTTCTGGGCTGGGGACACGGGGTGCAGATGGAACTCAGAAGGCACACACAGGGACTTTTAAAGCACTACTAATGCTTTAATTTTAAAGCTGGATACCAGAGTGCTTGTAGCTCTTATTATGAATACCTTATCTGTGTTAGTATAAAACAAGCCCCAAGCGGGAAATTTGCTTGCCTACCTTTAAAACTGACTAATGAAGCCAGTGGCAAATGAATACCCTCCCTTTGTAGAAGAAGAAAACTGAAGCTCAGTTTTAGAGAAGTTCATCATCTTGCTTATGATCACAGAGCTAGTAAGTGGCCGAGGCGGGGTCTGAATCCTGGCCTAAATGATGTCAGCATGGGTACTTTCACATACCACCACATCTTACTTCTTGAGAACTGGACAGGCAATATCAAAGACCAGAGCTGGTGGAAACATCTGTCACCTTCTCCCACCCACCCCCAGTTTCCTACAAAGCCCTCCTCTGCTCTTCTGCCTTTCATGCCCAGGCTGAGCGGGAGGCCTGAAAACACACCAAGGGCTGGGATGGGACTCGGGTGTTGTGGCCCCAGGGACAAGTTGACAGAGTCCTCTGGGCTGGGCTAAGGCCCCAGTGGAATTGCTGGGCTACAAGTCATCCCCTTAACAGCAGCAGTCAGGCACCCAATTTCATTGGCTGTGGTTCCTTGATTTAAGAGCATCGGCCCCATGAACAGGAAGGGCTCAGGTCACGTGTCCCAGCAACATGCACACCAAGAGCTTCCTGACAAACAGAGCCCTGATCTCCAAGACCCAGGAGAGGTCTAATTATAAGGTGTTGATGATTAAGCCCAAAGTGGCCTGGGACTCTGTTAGCTGCAGAAAGGTGGCCTCTTCCCTCTGTCCCAGTCCCAAGTGGGTGAATGTGCTTCTCTGTCCCCATGTCAGCTTACTCTTAGACACAAACGCCCTGGGCTGCAGGTATCCAAGCCTGTCTCTTAAAGCACAAAGGAGAGAGGGAGGCAGAGGTGGGCAGAGGTGCTTTCTTTCCTGGCAGTCTAGAGCCTGTGGCTCGGAATTAGAAATGAAAATGCAGATCCTCTTGTTAAAGTTACTTAGAATCTCAACGTAGCACTAGCAGAGTATTAAGTCAGGTATGAGGGCCTCCGAACAGGGTACATGCCTGTGATGCTGGCCCGTTCCCCACCTACCTCCCGTTTTGCTCCACACCAATTTGTTGTTCCCTGAACTTGCCAAGCATGCTTCCACCTCAGGACCTTGGCACACGCTCATTTCCTTGTCTGGAATATTCTCCCCCAACAGCTACATGGTGTACTTGTAGGGTAAATGAAGTGATCAGTTTTTTCCACCCCCCTGCTATTAGCACCAATGATTGACACCTGTGGTCTTGCACGTGTGCTTGATGGCAGCACCTGGAGGAGGGTTGTGGGCATGTGTGAATGGGCGCACCTGAGTCAAGAGACGGGCACATGGGGTGGTGGCAGAGGATGGGAGGAGGGAGAGGACTGTGCAGCAGAGACCAGGAGAGAAGCCGGAGAGCCCAGAGTGCGAGAAGACTTTTGGGGGGCTGGGAGACCTGCCATGTCCTCGCCCCTAGGCGCCCCTGCCTGCCCTGGGCCTGGGTGTCTCACTACAAATGGTGTAGAAAGGTCATTAAAAGCTCGAAAAAGCCACTGAGGGCTCCAGGACTTTTCCTGTCTTCCTGGGTCACAGAAAACCTGCTCCGTGCCTTGCTGTCACCACAGTACTCCACAGACCTCTTGCAAGTCTTGGCATGAATGTTACCTCAGCAAGATCTTCCCTGACTAGCCTATCTAAAAGAGCAGCCCTCCCCACATTTCAATGTCTTGTTTTCACAATTCCCTTGAAAGCAGCTACTGCACATCATTGATGGCTGTATCCCCAGCACCCAGCACAGGCTCTGGAACGGAGCACGTCGCACAAACGTTATACTCGTGGAGTGCATGGCTGGTTGGCTAGAAACAGAGACCAGGACAGTGCCTGGCAGGCAGTATGCGCACCATGACTGGCTTTTGCAATATGGCCTGGCAATATTGTCATGATTTACAAGTAGGGTATGGGGGGGTGTGGGTGGGGGGGGCGTGATATCCTATTTCTCTTGCCCTGCTTTTTTTTGCTTACCTTGCTTTTTCACTAAGTGATAAATTGTGGCTGCCACTTATTGAGCTGCAGTGATTGGGCATAATCCTGTGTGAACCTCACGTGGGCAGGATTACTACCACCATTTTACAGATGCGAACACTGCGGCTTAGGGATTCTGACTCATGCAAGATCCACGTCTAGTAAGTGGAACAGCTGAGATGAAGCCGTGCAGGGTATGTGAGCTAATCAGACTTTCTACACCCCTGGCCTCTGTCGCCATCACCTACAGCATTGACTGTGTTAACGCAGAGGAGCTTGGGAGCTTGGGCGTGGGGCACGTGTGCCTGACTGTGGACGCCTGGAAGGTGGGTGTGGGCTTGTGTCCGTGTGCACACCGGGGCCCAGAGCCCAGCTCTGTGAGGGCAGCATCACACAGAGATGGAGGGAAGCTACGGGAGGACGAGTGACATGACACAGGAGAAGTGAGACCGTGAGTGAACACTGGAGAGTCCAGACAAAGAGTAAAGATTTGTGGGGTTGAGGGGCTCAGTTGCCTGCCTGCCTCCCAGCCCGACACCCGCCTCCAGACCTGCGTCTGCCTCCTTAGAGCAGGCCAGCCTCCCTGCCTGCTGTGCCTGGGTACCTGACTCCCTGAGAGAGCATTAAAGCCTGAGACGCGCCTCAGGGCTCTGGGACTCTCCCTTATCCATCTGCTGACAGTGAACTGCCCTGTGCCTGTAGGCACAAGAGCCCTGCTTGTTTCACTCTAGGCCCAATAGTTCTCTCCACTGAGTGCTCATGGCTGCTTTAGACAAAAAGGCCTTTGCCACACTCTCTTAACCTATGTGACCTGAATGCTTATGATGGCCATGCAAGAGTGTGAGAGCTAAAAATGAAATACAGGGCAGGCCCAGTCCCTTTCTCACCAACTTGAAGTCTGGTAGGGTAGACACGCCAGCAACCACATCACCTGATGCGCCAAATCAGGAGGGGCGGGGGGCCACAGGAGCACACCAGTGACTTGCCCAACCCCCTCTGGCCCAGGGTTAGGCCCAGGCTTCCCAGGGGAAGTGACATGCAAACAGAGACCTGAGGGCCATTAGTGGTCAGCCAGATAGGTCCGAAGGGCCAGGGAGACAGTTCTCAGAAGAGGGAACAGCCACTGCAAAGGTCTCGAGGTGACGGAATATGATCACCCCTGCAGAGGGGAGGCATCAGAGAAATTTAAAACATCTGGCAAGTGATGGATGGGATGTCAGGCTAGAAAGGGAGGCCAGGGCCAGGCAGGTGTTCAGAAGGACTCCCTGGCCTCCCAAAGAGCTTCGAGATTACAGACCATGTGGTGAACGCCTGGAGAGGATGGCTTCCTCTTGTTAAAACAGGAATAGCCTTAGACATGAAGTCTGCTGCAGGGAACCTACTGCCTTTCTAGTGAGGGGCCAACTCTGCTTGGGTTACACCAAACCCCAGGGGGTACTTGGTGCTGACCGCAGCAATCCACTCAAGTGCGCAGGGGACAGGGAACAGGCCTGCCAGTCTGGACATTGCCATCCCATCTCTGCTGTCACGCAGCCTGTATTTATGGGCCGGGGACTGGACAATGTGTCAGGGACCTCCCTGCATAAAAACACAGCAGGGCGGAAGTCTCTGCATGGCCGGGGTCGGAGGTCCCCTTCTGTGGCGCCTGTCTCCTCCCGTCCTCTCCACCAGCCCCTGGGAAGTAGGAAGGGAGCTACCCCAAATAGCAAAGCTTCTACACGGCACTGCTCCGCCTTCTACATCCATGAGCTCACTCAGTCCTCATTGGGCTTCTCCTGGAAGTGGACGGTGTTATCCACAAGAGCCAGACAGGTGAGGCCATGGAAGCTCGAAGCCAGGAACTCACACTCGGATACGCAGCCAGTGGCAAAGGCCGGCGGCCCTCACGCAGGCAGCTCGAGCCCCAGCCCGTGCCTGCAGTTAACTCGAAGTTTAACATTTCTTCCTCCTTTGGCTCATTCAAGGTCTGATGTTTGTATTTCTGTGGCTCAAGGAGAACAGCCAGAGGTCTGCCAGGCGAGTGGGAGGTTTGAGTGGGAGATTCGAGGGGAGCAGGCTCTCGGGCTCTCAGCAGCTAAGAAACTAGGCTTGATTATTACCTCCAACCTCTGACCTCTGACCCCCAGTGGTCCCTGTCCAGGAGGGTGAGGGAGAACTCACACAAAAAGAAATGACATGGGCCAAACAGAGCTTCTGACTACGTGCCAGGGACAGCTGAAAGCCACACCACTTATACTGTAGCTACTTACTTTTAGCTCACCTCAGATCTACCCTAGAAGCCTGAGGTAAGCCCTGTTACCCACTAAAAAACAATAATAATAATAGCATATTTTTACATGATTTTGTGTCTTTTCCCATCTCAGTTGTAATCCCCGTGGGCTTCCCACCACCAAATCACCCGTGTGCATAGTCCAGTACACACACCCACCCACCACCCCGTATGTAGTTGTTCATTATTATTATTATTTTCTCCCATGAGTGAAATCATCCAGCATTTTTCCTTTTCTTTCTGGCTTATTTCACTAAGCATGATCCCTTCCAGCTCCATCCATGTTGCTGCATGTGTTTATCCTTTTTGACTGCTCAGTAATATTCCACGGTGCATATGTACCACATCCTTTTAATCCAGTCATCCACTTTTGGGCATTTGGATTGATTCCATGTCTTTCCTATTGTAAATAAAGCAGCAGCAAACATGGGCCTGTTACCTATTTTTTACAGATGAGGAAATTGAGGCCAGCTGTGGGGAGGGGACTAGCCAGTGGCAACAACTGATGGAAATGGCAAGACTTGAGGTCCACCTGCCTCCAGAGTGCAATGCTTCCCCCCAACCCTGAAAACTTTTAGATAAGTTGCAAGTTGAGAATTCTAAGTACCAGGCTCCCTTGAGCCAAATCTCCGCTTTAAACCTCCACAGCCCTCCAGGGAAGGAAAACTTCTGGGAGAAACAGCAGATCAGGGCAGCCCCATCCACAGCCTGGAAGCAGACAAGAGAACACCTGAGGAGCAGCAGCACCCGCACCCCAGTTCCAGGCGGTGAAGTGGATGCTGAGTCCACCTCAGGGAGGCTGACTGCCTCTCCAGTCATCTAGCTGGAGAAGAGCAAATTAATCACCACTTCACTGGTTAATTAATCCCTGCAGCACCGGGAGCAGGAGTGGTGGCTGCTTATCTGGATGTGGCTTGGAAAGATGGCCAGGGGGCCAGGGCCTCCGGCTTGCCCTGCAGATAGATGCCCACCAACCATTCACTGTTCACTGTGACTGCACCTACTATATGTCACTATGCCCAAGTGAGACAGGTGTCACCCCTGACCTGGTGGAGCTTAGAGTCCAAAGTGCATACGTGTGTGTGTGACCTTACCAGTGAGCTGGAAAATACGCATGCCATACTGTTTCCCACTCCAGCTGCCCCATCACTGAAAGGCCCTTTTTTTTTTTCTTTTTAAAAAGATTTATTTATTTATGTGTACAAAAACTGGGGTGTAGCCCAGAGGTGTAATTGCGGGTGGGGGAGGATTCACCAGAGACAAAGTAGGGAAGAAACAGGTGGACTGACTGAAACACACTGCTGAGGGGAGCAGCAGGTTAGACAGGAGAGGTCTGCTGCACCATGGGGGTCAGCTCCCTGGCCAGGGATCGAACTGGTGCTGCAGTGGCTGTGGATAGCTTCATAGTATCGCACCACCAGGAAGGGCCCTGAAAGGCCCTTTTGACCTGGCATTGCCTGGTCAATGCCCACCAGCCTTGGACATTGACTTGGGTCCAAGGTCTTCTCTGGGAAGACTTTGCAGGGGGCTGGTTTAGCTCTTTCTCATTTTCTAAAAGGAGTCTGGAGTTACTGCTTCCCTGTATGTTGCTCCAGCAGAGTGAGTTTTGAGCTGGAACTCACGCTGGGGGGCCCCCCCATGCCAAGTAGGGGCTTGGCCTGTATTGATGAAAAAAAATCTGAACCCACGAGAGGACAAATGATGTGATCTGGAACTAGCAGCTTTTGGTCCTGGGTTTCCTCATCTGCAGATTAAGAAGGTCTTTCTGGGTCTACAATGGGGAACAATAGGGTGGGGGTGGGGTGGGGTTTGCCCAGGCTTTGACGACCTAGGGAATGGTCAAACTGGTCACTGGCCATCTTGGTTCAGACCTTATTGAATTCAAAAACAAGGTTAACACCTTGTGTACCCCTTCGGCCTCTGCCAGTGGGGCTGCTGTACATAAGGAAGTTATTTTTCATCTGCAAGAAACTGACATGGGCTTCCCTTGGTCAAAGGGACTCAAGCCTTGGGACTCCGAGCCATCTCCAAGTCCAAGTGCAAATAGCCACCCTCCTGCTGGGCACTTTTCTGACTTTTATGCACCCCGTATCTTATTAAAGTATAGACTGACCAGTGCTGTGTTCCCAGGTGCTGAATGAATAAATGCACCCAGCTCCTGCGCTCCCCTCTTCCTGGGAGAGGGCACCACATGGACCCTGCCCAGGTCAGGTGGCTGCCCAGGATTTTCAGTCATGGCCAGGCAGGTAGGAGCACTGGGAACAGCTGGGCCCCAGCAACCTGTTCCTATATGTTCATTTGTTCCCAGAGAAGGGCAGGTCTTGGGTTGGGGTGGTCACCCTAAGAAGGGTTGATGGCAGCTGGGGCAGAACCTAGCAGCAAACTCCGCAGTGGCCATCTGAGCGGTGAAAAGATATCCTCTTTCAACCTGGGATGTGATTACCAAAGGCCCAGTGCTGGGGGGTGGGGAGTGGGGGTGGCAGGAGAGTTTAAATAGCAGCTGTGTTCCTAATTTCCCCAGGAGGAGGCCTGGCCGCCCCTCCTCCGCGCTGAGTGTTTGCCATTAAAAACAAACAGTATCATTTGGTTCAATATAAAATGAATTAAAGGAAATTAAACTGCGGGGGCCATGTGGTGAGCCCCGTCCTCCATTGTCTGAAGCCGTTTGTCATCTTCCCCAGTGGGGAACAACAGCTTGGGGGGTGTGGAGCCCACCAGGACTAGAGAAATAAATACCTTGCGCAAAAAGGCCCCCCCCCCACAGGCGTGTGGAAGCTGGGGTTTGGGGAAATCCCAGGTGCCACTAGGGCCCAGTCCCTACTGTGTCCCTAGGTGGCAGAGTGTAGCCTCTGAGAGTCTCCCAGGAAACAGAAGGAAGGGCAAAAAACAAGAACAAAAAATGCTGTGCAGGGCCCTGAGACCAAGGCGGGGTGGTGGAAGATGGTGGACCAGAGGAGGCTGGGAGATGTGGCCATGTGGCATCTGCTTGGTGGACAATGTTCTGGCTATTCCCTGGCTGCACAGAGCAACTGTTGCTATCATTTGGGCAGGGGTAACTGAGCCAGGAGAGGGGGTGGGGAAAGACGACAGAGAGGAAGATGTACTGAGACTGCCCAAGTTCAAATCCCAGTCCTGCCACTTGACACGGCTTAACCAGTTTGTGACCCTGATAAGTCAGTTTCCCGCTCTGCAAATTGGTATAATAAGAGAATCAAATTCATGGGGTTGTGGAGAGGGTCCAATTAGTCCACATGGAGTATTTAGAATAGTTCTAGGCACCGCAGCTATTTATTATTATTATATTATCACAGAATAGTTCTGACATTATTATTGGTGGTGGTTCTTGGTGAGTTGTCCTTTGACATCTGGAAGACCTAGCCTGACCACAGACTGGCTGAGTGGCCTGGGAGAGTGACACAGCTTGTTGAACTGTGGGTCCCTCATCTATAAACCAGGCATAATCATCCAGGGAGACTTCCCAAAATAAGCATCCTGATTTTTGCTCAGGTCCACTGGCAGACACTTAGAAGGCCCCCAGCTCCCTGTGCAGTGGCTGTGACTGAGCAGTGAAAGTGATGAGAGCCACGTCTGGAAAGTCCCTGACAAACACTTAGGAATGTTGATGCAAAAAGCCTAAGCAAAACATTAGCACATAGAATCCAGAAGCCTATCAAGTGGATAATAGATCATGATCAATTGGGTTAGTTCCAAGAATGCAAATAGATTTCCTTGGAGGAAATCTAATAATGGAGTTATTCAGAGAAAGAGATCCAAGGATGAAAAGCAAATGATTTTTTAAAACGATTAATTTATTTATGCATATTTAAGAGCTGGGGTGTAGGCCAGAGGTGCTGCTGAGAAGAGCAGGGTGGGGGGGACAGGCAAGGTCTGCTGTGCCATGTGGGTCAGCTCCGGGCCGGGGATGGAACTTGTGCAAGTTTGATAGCGTTATAATGCTGAGACTTAACCCCTTGTGCCACCAGGGAGGCCCCTCACATACCTGACCAATTCTTATTTAAGAAATTTCAACAAATTGGACTAGGTGGAGACTAGTCCACACCTAAGACAATAAAACATCAGCCTCAGTCCCATCATTGACATATAACGGGGGGAAGGCGATTGTGATGGTTAGTTTAGGCTTCAGTCCCTAGTTCATTAATCAACCACCAATCTAGGCGTTACTGAAGGTATTCTGTAAATGTGATTGACATCTACTATCAGTTAATGAAGTAGATCATCCTTAACAACCTGGGTGGGCCTCAGCCAATCAACTGAGAGGCCACAGAGCTCTACAGATGCCAGGATGTTCCCTTTTGTTTACAAGGAGGAATGGACCGGCTTAGGCTTCATCTTCAGTGCTGCATTGAGTGGTAAAGGGGCATCATGGGAATGCCAGAGGTGAAGCGGGACCAGAATCGATTAGTGATGCCTGGCACCTGCACAGGCTGGTAAATAGCCGCTTCTAAACTGTTTGCTATCTCTGGCTTCAGTCCTTCTTTAGGGATTAGTGAATACCTGAGTTACAAACTTCAAGCAGAGCAAAGCAAGGAAAAATTCTGGGGTTGAGTGTAATCTGTTGCTGTGGCATACAATTAAAATTAGCCTGGCGGTTTCAAACAGTCATTCTTCAAAACTGACATTTGGCTAAACTCACTTCTGCTGGTTTTCAGCAGAGCCTCCTCCCTTTGGGCTCCCCTATTTCCCAAAGTGCCTGCCTGCCACATACCCCTTCTCACTCCCTTGGACACAGGTTTCCGGCAGAGGTCAAACTAGAAGAATTAGGAATGTAAATGATTCAACTCCCAGCAGGGTCAGCAAGCTTCTCCCTTAAAGGGCAGGGAGGTAGGTATTTTGGGTTTGGTGGGTGATACAGATCGTGACCACCCCACAGCGCTGCCACTGTAGCATGAAAGAAGACAGACAATACTTAAATGCATGAGCATGACTGGGTTCCAACACAGCTTGTTTACCAAAGCGAGTACCAGGTCCTCGGGTTGTAGTGGACAACCCCTGAACTAGATTCCCCCCCCAGTATATCTCGTTCCTCCACAACAGGGTTCCATGCTGAATCCACCAGGGAAATGTCCAACAAAGTGAGCCAAGTTTCTGGATCGAGGGATTTCCAGTCTTCACTCTGTTAATGTGCTGATAACTAACACCCTTTTATAAAGTGTCCGTTAGCATTCCCTGAGGCTCCAGGATCAGAGCTAAGGAAATGGCATTTTATTCCTTCTGATTGTGGTTAGTTTCTTTTTTGAGTGCTTTCAATTATAAACACATAACCACTAACACTATCTCCCTCAGAATAACAGTAATTATCGAGCCAACCAGCACTGGACCTGCATTATTTTAATTAATCCTCACAGATGGGTACTAAGCCCTGACGTTCCCATTCTAATGATGGGGACACCAAGTCTCGGTGCGGTTCATCAAGGTCCCAAGTCAGAGATGATGGAGAGAGATTTCAAATGTCTTGCTTCTTTTTCTCACTTATATTTTCTTGGCAATGACAGAGATGGAAGTTAAGTTTTTTCAAAAAGGGCAAAGCACAATTAACATGGGGTAATTACTGGCTTTCTGTCTGTTCCAGTGAACCTGATGATGAAGACAGAATCAACATCTTCAGTAGCAACTACAGACGCCTGAGGTTGACCTGCTGCTCCCTGCCTGCGTGGCTCTCCTGTTCCCCCTACAGACGCCTGAGGTTGACCTGCTGCTCCCTGCCTGCGTGGCTCTCCTGTTCCCCCTCCCTCCCTGTGTGCCCCCCCCCCCCGTACCCCCACACGTGACCCCTCATGCCTCGGACCGCTAGTCTCTCATGTGCAGAATGGTACTAGGAGTGCAAATCTCATTAGAACTGCTGATAGGACCAAGTGAAATGATGCAAGTAAAGCATTTCACATGTGGACAAACAGGAAGAAGACCTGAGAAATTTGAGCTGTTCTTATTTGCTCCCTTTTCTTTTTCTTGGCTGGACTACTAGCTTTGCTACCTTTAAGTGCAGTGACCCTTGACTTTGAAGGATCAGGAAACGGTTCAGCTCCTTGAGCTGGGGAATCACAGAATTTATGAGTCAAAGAGCGCTAAGCAATTCATGACTGTCTGAAGTGTCCTTAGAAGAAGTCTTTCTTAAAAAAACCCTTCATAAATTCAGTTACCACAATACAGAAATTCAGCTGTCGACGTAAAGGAAGTGAATATGTATATATTTCATCCTATGAGATGTGTAACTGAATCCTCATAACACCCCTGGAGCTTATGTGTTACAGAGCCCCCCACATTTCCCACCTACCCTAAAGGACTGTCTCCAGGCTGAGACATCACACCTGGACACGGTACAGAGTGCCAGGAAGGATTCTGCAGATGGAATTAGGGCTACTAATCAGGCGACCCTAAATTCCTCAAGAGAGATGCTTTTAATCTAATCACACGAGCTCTTTAAAAACAAAAGGAGAAGCTGGCGGGATGGGAGGCGTGGGAAGGATTCCGCACATTTCTGGCTGGAAGATGGAGAAGGTCATAGGAAAGGACCAGAATTATGCTGAGAGTGACCTCTGGCCAAAAGCGAGAAGACAGACCCTCAGCCCTCTCACCACACAGGTCTGATTTCTGCCCACACCTGCATGAGGCGAAGTGGGTTCTCCAGCATCTCTGGAGGGGACCAGCCTGCCCACACTTTCAGTCTGGCCATCCTGGACAGCCTGAGACTCCTGGGCCCTGAATATTTAATTTTAATAAAGTAAAGGAGTAGGGTGGACAAGTCAACTTGTAACTGCTGATGGGAAGTGGAGAAGATGATGTGTCTGTTTTGGGACAAAAGACTTGGCTTCCTGAGGAGATTCGGGTTTAAGAACAAGGTTCGTCTGGAGGATGGGAAGACAGGACAAAGGCTTGGTTGGTGGCTTGCTCCCTTTTCTAATCTCAGTATTGCTCCTGTGAGCAGTCGGGCCCTGAATCCCGGCAGCAGGATGGCTGAGAGAAAGGAGTCGTCGTGGAGACAGCGATGTGGTGAAGGAGCAACAGGCCCCCTCCAACAGGTCACCAGCCGAGACCCCTCCCACAGCCCATAACACACTGCGTGTTTTCTGTGAGACAGAGAGTAAGTCTCAACACTCCAGGTACTGCTTCAGGCCAAATGTGGCACATTAATGTGGGCTGGGGACAACCACTTTCCACAGGCGGTGACAAGCTCTCGGCGAAAGGGACCCTGGAGTGCAGCCTGAAGGATGGGAAGGAGGCAGCATGGGAACCAAGGGGGAAAACAACCCAGAGGCATGCAGTGAGTGGAAGGGCTTGAGGAGGCATGCCCCTGCGGGCGTGCTGGGGGCAGGGGCAGAGGTGGAGGCTGGAGAGCCGGGAAGGAGGAGATGGGCCAGCCAGGTCGCACGCCTCAGGTCTGTTCTCAGGACAAAATGGTAAGTAGCTGCGTACACATGTGGTCAGCATCATGGTTTGGGGCTGAGGCTGCAGATGGGGGGCTGCCCTGGGGAACCCCATCCCATGGAGGCCAGGGAGCACGTTCTCCCAGGGGCCCAGTGTACGAGATTCCTGACGGAGCCCCGGTGTCGGAGGCATGAGGAAACTGGGGGCTCACCCAGCCGTGCACGTCAGGGAACGTGGGTCCATCAGTCCACCCAAACACGGAAAGTCCTTCCAGGATAATGATCGCAATATTCAAAACCAACCCACCCTCTCAGAGGATGGCGCGGAGGGCAGGAAAGAGCATCTGTGCGTGAGCCATTAGGGGTCCCTGGCAGATGTGCTCTCCCCCCTCGACACCCCCCAGCTGCAAATGAAGACCCGTCCTTTTCTTCTCCTCAGACAAGGATTGATGAGGATTCGGGAGAGCACTCAGACAGGCAAGGAAAGGCTGTGAACCTTTTCCAAGCCCGCAATTTATCTTGAGAAGACTATTCACATCACTTTCCACAGCCTGGATTACGCTCTGACCTGGCACATTAATCTCGCTGAATAAAATAATAATAATCAGAAAAAGGGAGCTGGACAGTTGCCAGTGAGGCATTAATAACTGTCGCCCCCACATCGGCGGTGCGGGGAAGGGGTGCTAGTTCCTTTCCACCCCTTGTCCTCAGCAGTGCCGGTCGGAGGGAGGAGGTGAGGTGGCTACATCCCGAAAGAGGGGAATTAGACGCTGACGGTGGATGGGGGCTCCGCTCCTCAATCGATTCTGAGGAATATCCCACACCCATCCGAAGACCTGTCCTGGGAGCTGAGTAGGACTCGAGCTGCTGTGTGGCCATGGGCTACTTTCTTAACCTCTCCAGTGTGTATGTGTTTGTTTGTGTTATTCCCTGGAAAACTGGGATAAAAATAGCACCCGTCGGAACAGAAAATGGTATTGCCACTGTAGTTAAATATTAACTTAGATATAATGAGTCACATATAATGTTTCCATATGACTAAGCAATTCTAAGATATTTGTTAAAAAAAAAAACTGTAAAACCAGATACTTGTACATGAATGTTCAAAACAGCACTATTCACAACAGCTAAAAGGTGGAAATCCAAATATCCATTGTTGGATGAATGGAGAAACAAATAAAGGTCCATCCACGCAAAGGAATAGTATTCAGCCACAAAAAGGAACAAAGTGTTGGCTCATGCTATGTGGATGAACCCTGAAAACGATGCCATGTGAAAGAAGTCCCACACAAAAGATTCCACAGTACTTGATTCATTTATCATTACATGTCCAAAATAGGTAAATCTGTAAGAGCTAGAAGGCAGACTGCTGGCTACCAGAGGCTGGAGACAAGGTGCCTTTTGGAATGACAAAAATATCTTGGGACTAGACAGAGGGACTGTTACACATTATCGTAAATATACTCAGTGGCATTAAAGTATATTCTTTAACATGGTTTACTCTATGCTGTGTGAATTTTACCTGTGAATATGAAAAAACACAACAGCACTTGTTGTAGGCCAAATGCCCAAAGGAATGAGCTAACCAGAGCCGCCCTACATGAGCTCACTCCACACTGGGGTCTGCTGCTGTCATTACTGCCACTGAGAGACTCGGAATCTTTGGCAAGTTATTTCATGCAGTTTCTGCTCTGGAAAAGGAGCCTCTGTGCTCCCAGGAGTTAGATGAAATGAGACAAGGTCTTCAGTAGACTATGAGTTCCATGAAGATTTTTTTTTTAAAGATTTATTTATTTATGCACACAAGAACTGGGGTACAGGCCAGAGATACAGGGGATGAGAGGATTCACCAGAGACAGAGTAGGGAGCAGAACAGGGAGATGTACTGAACAATATACTGCTGAGGGGAGCAGCGGGCAAGACAGGAGAGGTCTGCTGTGCTACATGGATCACCTCCCTGGCTGGGGACTGGACTCACACTGCAGTGGCTGCAGAAAGCTTCATAGCACTGTGCTTCAACCCACTGTGCCACCAGGGAGGCTCCGAGGATGGGATTTTTTATTGACTTTGCTCACTGATGTATCTCTAGTGCCTAGAACAGTGCCTGGCACAGAGTTGGCTCAGAAAATATTTTTTTTTTATCAAAATGCATTGCTTAACACATTGCGTGGCTCTTGATAATTGCTCAGCAATACTCAGCCATGCTTACTATTATTAGTTTGACTACCAGATTCTTCTGAGGCTCCCTCCATGGTTTTCTAGAACAAAGAAGTGAGTACAACTTTGCCTTGTGGATTTCTTTTTCTTCATGACAGAGGGTTTGACACCTACCAAACAAAAGTTTTGAATTGAGCTGAGAATGGAATCAAAGTTCTCACTGTTGCTCAAGGGGAAGTAGGGAGGGTCAGTATAGTTGGCTTGACTATCTACTCATCAACTTAGCCATCTATACCCTTGTCTGTCTGTCCATCTCTCCACCCATCCTCCATCAAATCCATCCTCCATTATCACTGCATCCACACATCCACCCATTCACTTGTCTACCCATCTATCCACATACACACCAAACTTCCCATCCAACCAACCATCCATCCATCCATCCATCCATCCACCCATCCAAACATCCAAACATCCAAACATAAATATGGACACATACGTTCAACAGATGTTTCCGGGTGCATTATCAGATGCTGGTGATTCATCAACAATCTAGATGTATTCGCTTCCTGCTGTCACAGAGATTACCATCAAGCAGAGAAGACAGATAATTAAACAAGCAATTAGTCAAGGTGTTGGTGCTGGGAGTCTAGGGTACTGTGGGAGTCCTCTGTCGGGGCACCACGTCTAGCCTGAAGGGTGTGGGAGGTTGCTAAGAGGCTGTGACCTGCAGAGGAATAGGGATAGTCAAGGCATAAGGAAGGCGAAGGGCTTTGAGGCAGAAGGACCAGCAGATGCAGCGGGTAGGAGACAGGGTGGCAGCAGCCACCTGGAAACTGTCATGCAGCACTCAGCGTGTTCAGCTGGGAAGGGGGCAAGAAGAGCATCGACCACCTATCAGATGGGGCTAGTGAATTTAACATGTACAAAGGTGTGAACGAGGTAGGGTGTAGCTGAGGTACAGAGAGGGGGGTGCTGGGATGGGCAGGAGACAGGGATGAGCAAGAATGCCTGACAGGCTGGTGGGGAGGGCGGCAAAGCCTCACCTGCTTCCTCTCTAGGCAACGGATAATCTGCCCTTCCTTTGAGCCACATACATTGTCTTCTTATTCTGTGGCTCCATTCCTTCCTCCCTGGAAGGTTTCAGGAACACTGACTCACCTGAGGCCCCATGGCTGGAAGGTGGCAGGGTCAGGAATGGCCCACGACTCCAGCACCTGGATCACCTCCCAACAGGATTTGGAAGACTTGAATTCTTACCTAGATCAATCATGGATCAGCTGGGTGTTTTGGGGACAGATCATCTTATTTCTACTTCAGTTTCTGGATAGTAAGAGAAATAATGGCCACAAGGAGAGATATTAGATCCTAATCCCTGCAGCCTGTACATGTGAACTTATTTGGGAAAAGGGCCTTTGAAGACATGATCAAGCGAAGCCTCCTACATGGGGACAGACCATTAGGGGACCTAAAGACGACTGCATGTATCCTCATAGGGGAGCTCAGGGGAAACGTCACACCTGGAAGAGAAAGTGATGCAACCACAGAACCAGAGGGATGCTGCCACAAGCCAAGGAACACAGCAGCCACCAGAGGTGGGAAGATGCAAGAAACTCCTCCCCAGGCAGCTGGAGGGAGAGCTACCCTGCTGCTGTCAACTCGATTTCAGTTGCGATGCTGATTCTAGAATGTGGTCACATAGAACTGTGAGAGATTTAATGTCTGTGTTAAGCCACTAAATTTGGGGCAAATTTTTAGAGCGGCTTCAGGACATGGACACTCAGTATGTCATCTAAAAAGATGACAAAGCATTTTCTCTAAAAACTCTAACAATAACATGTTGCAATTATTGAGTGCCAACTGTGTACTGTGACATCTGCATATGTCAAGTAGC
The DNA here is from genome assembly GCF_000260355.1 of Condylura cristata. NCBI lineage: Eukaryota > Metazoa > Chordata > Mammalia > Eulipotyphla > Talpidae > Condylura > Condylura cristata. The sequence goes on from NW_004567130.1 coordinate 15,170,659, forward strand.
CTCTGATGGAGTTATGGTTATACTTGCTTATAGACAAGGACATGGAAGGTTTTTTTTTTTTTTATATATATATAACAATTTATTTTTACATCATTTTGTACATTTTTTTCCCCATCTCAGTCGTAATCCCCGCGGGTTTCCCATCACCAAGTCACCCTTGTGCCATCACCATAATCCCGTGCACTTCCCTCCCCACCCCCCCATTTTTGATCCCATTCCTCACGCTACCCCCACAACATGTCTCTGGTATATGACTGTTCATTATTCTTGTTATTTTCTTGCCTGGTCCATTATACTCCTGCTATGAGTGAAACCATCCGGTATTTTTCTTTCTCTTTCTGGCTTATCTCACTAAGCATGATCTTTTCCAGCTCCATCCAAGTTGCTGCAAAAGACATGTGTTTCTCTTTTTTGGTTGCTGAGTAATATTCCATTGTATATATGTACCACATCTTTCTAATCCAGTCATCTACTTTTGGGCATTTGGGCTGCTTCCATGTTTTTCCAATTGTAAATAAAGCAGTGATAAACATGGGGGTGCAGGTATCTTTTTCAGTCAGCGTTTTTGTGTCTTTTGGGTAGATACCTAGGAGTGGGATTGCTGGGTCGTAGAGAAGCTCTGACATGGAAGGTTCTTAAGGGGTCAGAACATGGAGAAGAATTAGCAAGAATCAAGAAGGGACTCGGGGATGAGGAACTACTAACCTCCTGTTTCCCAATCTTTCCCCTACACCATTTTGAGGCAAAGTGTGGGCCCTGAAACTGTGAGGCCCAGGGCTATGTGACTTCTGTACCTTCCATGGGCTCATCCACCAGCAAGAGTACCAGTACCTCCATCAGAGGGAAGCCAGAGGCTCTGAGAGATACACCATGGCTCGGTAAGCAATAGGCTCTGTATAGTAATAATAAAAAATAATACGTAACAACAATAATAATAATAATAAAATAATTGCAGCATGTTTATGAGTTTTCAGTATTCCAGGCATCAGCACTGAGCTTCCACATATGCCTGGACTGATAGTGCCTGTCCTGATAATTAAGCAGGTTTCTGGTCTTATTTCAGTCTGTAATCAGAAAATATAAGGCCAGGATTGTGTCTGCTTCCCTGGCCTGTTGCTCACTCTCTGTTTACTGAGTCCTACATGATACGACTGGTGGACAACGTGGATTTTCTGGACAGTGTGAAGACAGAAGTGAATCTAGTAATCATGCAAATAGGGGAATCACAAAGCATCATAGGCTGTGAAGGTAAAAGGCCTGTCTGCAGGATCTAGAAGTGACTTTTGAGACAGGTTAAAGGATGAACGGCCTTCGGAGAAGCAGCATCTCTGTGGCCTGGAGGGACTGAGAAGGGCTGAGACAGGAAGAAGAACTGGGAAGAAGCACGGAGAGTGAGTGGAGTGGTGTGGCATGAGGCTGGCAAGGTGGGCAGTGTGGACTGGGCAGGCTTGAAGGTTAGTTTTTGTCCTGAGCACAGGGGTAGTCCCTGGAGGGTTTAATTTGGGTGTAAGCAATGGGTGGGGACGAGCATGACTATTCTGGGCCCTTCCTGGTGGCGCAGTGGGTTACAGCACAGCACTGCAAGCTGCAGCTACAGTGCAAGTTTGATCCCCAACCCTGGAGCTGACCCACATGGCGCGGCAGACCTCTCCTGACCCGCCCGCTGCTCCCCTCAGCAGTGTACTTCTTTGATCCGCCTGTTCTGCTCCCCACTCTGTCTCTAGTGAATCCTCTCAGTACCCCTGCACTTCTGGCCTATATCCCAGTTCTGTAAGCATAAATAAATATATCTTAAAAAAAAAAACCAAACAAAAAATGACTATTCTAGTTGGAGGGAAGAGAATGAACTAGAAGGGTCAGAATGGACAGAGACTACCTTGGTCCAACAGTGGCCTGGACTAGGTTGGTGGCAGTGGAGATGTGGCGGGAGGATGGACTCCAGAGGTACAGAACCTGGTTACTGGCAAGAAGAGCAAGGAAAGAAGAGGAAGAATCCATGGTGACTCCCAGGTTGCTGACCTGAGCCAACGGGATGGATGGAAGTGTTCCTCTCTGAGCTCCAGGAGAGTGAGGGGAGGCCCCAGCTTCAAGGGAAAGCATGAGTTCATGCTTGGAAATCTGTCTGCTGTGTGTGTCAGTACCTGGCGATCCTCAGCTCCACCGCTCGCGAAAGTGCCTCCGTCTCAGGCAGCCATGTTTCACACCAGTTGACCCTGTTTCCTCCTGGTGATTGCTGATTGGATAAGAGGTGGCACATGACCCCATGCAGCCCACTGATTGGTCACTGAACTATAAAATGGCTGGTGGAAAATGTGATCTGGGCCAACCAGACTCCTTCTCCGAGGAACCCAAACTGAAGCGCAACCAGAAGATGGGGCATGTGATGGTGGACCCAGCTACAGGTGACAGACCATGAGCGGCAATTACAGCTGGGGCGGCCACAAGGAGGCCTGGTTCTCCCTGTCTGCTTCTCAGTTGTGTGTCTACTTACAGAAGTGAGCACGTTCAATGCCCTCCTTGTGGTAAGTGGAGGAGCTCCCTTCCAATCACAGCAAGAAGCAAAGGCTTAGAGTCCAGGGCCTGACTGCCTGCTTGGTGGCAACTTGTCAACCTGTAGCTGTGTGGCCTTGTCAACTCATTGAAACTCTCTGTGTTTTCACTTCCACATCTTTGAAAATGGGATGGCAGGACTAACTCGTCCATGGGGACGAGTTAATGAGTTAATGCATATAGAGGATGTAGAACCATAGTTAGCACATGGTAAATGCCCTACAAGCATTTGCTGTCACACTTGTTATTTCTGGTCCTAGCGAGAACAGGCAGAAAGTACTTCATGGCTGACCATCTGTTCCCAAGGATCATTTAGCACCAGCCATCGTGTACTCCAATAAAGGTTCTGCCTCTCCTGCCCCTGTGAAGAGCTGAGATCCCATAGTCTACATGCACTCAGAGTGGGGGCCTCTGCCATATCCCCATGCTGGCTTCAGCCCCAGCACCTCCCCAGCCTGGGCTGACAGGGCATGGTGCCAGCTGGGCAGGAGAAGGGATTCTTACTGCTTGAGAGTCTGGCATGGCCTGTGTCTGTGTTGGTTGGGATCGGAGTCCGCTAGCAGGAGCTGGCCCACTGGACCAGGCAGCTGATGGCTGTAAGCTATTCCTGGTGGAGGCACATGAACACTGGGCATGTAACTCCTGCCCCCCGCCCCCCGGGCTTATTGCTCGTCTCCGCCAATGGAGTGAGGTCTGAGCAGGTACTTCCAGGGGAGACCACTCAGAAACTTCTCCCTGAGGTTCCTAGAGAGCCCTAGAATACGAAGCTTGTATAAACAGTCCTTGGTCAGGACTCCAGAGAGCAGAGATGGTTAGAAATGGAGTTGATTCTCAACCATGATGATGTGAAAGAGCTCCCGTAACATCCCAATCACATGGGGTTTGGAGAGCTTCTCAGTTGGTGAGCGCATTTACAACTGGAGGGTGATGTACCCCAATTCTACAGGGTACTCTGCTTCTGGCTGTGCATCTCTATCCTCTCTCATATCCTTTATTATATAATAAGCTGGTTAAGTGAGGGTTTTTTTGGGTTTTATAAGACGCTCTAGATCTGTCAACCAACGCCTGGACAAATCCTCAACTTTCTTAAGTTGTAAGGACGGCTCTACAGAACGGACCGTGTCCTTCAGATTCTTTAGTCCATCTGTTTTTGTCCAGATTCCTTGCTTCTCACAGAGGCACTGGCAATAATTACACCCTAAAGTTGATGTCTCTTCCTGTGCTCTGAACTCCAGTAGTTAGCCCCCAAGAATGCTTAACCCAACACCTTCCTGTAGGCCTTTCCCTAGGGTATAATGCAAAGCATACTTACCACCACTTCCTTTCCTGGTCCACAGCAGACATCACTGATCGTTGACAGAATTCTCCCCTTTCAAAACTCAATACTTTTTACAAAACATGCTCCCCAAACCACAAAGAGTCAAAACCTATGAGAGACATGCTTTCCTGGGGGAAGCAGGACCCAGGACATATCAATATGCTTTTCTCTTCTCTCTGGTGAATACCACATCAGGGACAACTTTGAACAATGAAACAGGAAATACAATTGGAGAGCAGAGATGTCACAGGAAGGTGGTGACAAGACAAGCATGCTCAGCTTTAAGGAATTCTAAGAGGTGGGTGACATATTTCCTACCTCAAGTTTTTTATTTTACACACTGACAACAGTTTTGCTCACAGCCACTCCTTCCTCCACCAGAAGGTAGCTGATCATGATCAACGTGACTGGGTTTACCTGGAGGCCACAGCCAGTGCCTACCTTGGACTTGACAGCCAGGATGATCTTGGGCAGGGCCACCACAAGGCACTTGAGAGCAATGGTGATGTACTTCACCACAAAGTCCGCAATGCCCACAATCCACAGCAGGTCAAAGAAGTCCAGTGTCTCCAGGTTGGGCTTCAGGAATATGAGGCTGTGGGGGAGTAGTCAGAGAGTAAGGATAACTGGTCTGTGCACTGCTCACCCTCGGAGCCTTGGAAGCATTAACTGTTGATAGAGTACGGAAGAGGATAGTCAGAAATCTGTCTTATTTCTGAATCTGTTACTAACTTGCTGTGTGTCCTGAGATGGTACCTTGACCTCTCTGAGCCTCAGTTCCCTTGAGCATTATATGATGAAACTGGCCTAGAACATCACTTGTTAAGGTCCCTTCTAGTCTGATGGGTCCACCACAGGCTTCACAAAAGAAACAAAAAGGAAGTGAGTAAGGAAGGAGGAAAAGAAGACTGGCTAACACTGTGTAACAGGGAGGACAGATGGAGAGAGGAAGGAAATTGATGTGCCAGACACTAAGCTCTTTGCTCATTGTCCTGAACAGTGAGCACTGTCTATTTCCATCTTATAAAAAAGACACTGAGGCCCTCCCTGGTGGCGCAGCGGGTTAAAGCACAGCACTGAGAATCTAAAGCCATTTCTGCATGAGTTCAATTCCCGCCTGCCCCGGAGGTGACCACATGGCGTGGCAGACCTCTCCTGACCCGCCCACTGCT
>NW_004567130.1:15175860-15201790 GCF_000260355.1 Condylura cristata
ACACTGAGGGCCCTTCCTGGTGGTGCAATGGGTTAAAGCGCAGCACTACAACACTGGCCATAGCCACTGCAGCACAAGTTCGATCCTGGCCAGGGAGGTGACCCATATGGCGCCGCAGACCTCTCCTGACCTGCCCGCTGCTCCCCTCAGCAGTTTACTTCTTCGATCTGCCTGTCCTGCTCCCCACTCTGTCTCTGGTGAAGCCTCTCACTGCCCCTGCATCTCTGGCCTGTACCCCAGTTCTGTATGCATAAATAAAGAAATCTTTAAAACAAACACAAACAAAAATAAACGAGACACTGAAGATTGGAGACGTGAAATAAAGGAGCTCAGGGTCAGGATAAGTGGAATGCATATGGGTATTATTATCAGACAGTCTTGAACTTGAATCTAGGCTTCTCCATTTCCTGAAGCCTGTGTAAAGAATGTTATTTCTGTAAGCCTCAATGTTCTCATTAACAAAATGGGTATCGTTCCCTTCCTCATAGCATTGTCCTGGACTGGGTGAGATAACAGACATACCACATACTCCACCATGCAGCAAAGCCAATGATGAGTGTACTCTATGAGGCAGAGCCTAGCATCCCATTTTGCAGATGAGGACATTGAGGAGCAGAGAAGAAAAGTAACACACAGAGGGCCTACAGCTATTACGGGACAGAGGTGGATTTGAATCCAGACTCCTGACTGCCGTCAGCATTCTCAGTCCTCACTTGCAGCAGAGCTCCTGGGAAGTGCGTTAACCTGACTCCTTTTACCCATCTGTGAGCAGGTAAGCTAATCTCACACTCCATTCTGTGCTTACTTCTTTGGAGGCAGACGAGCAGTTCTCGAACTGGCACAGGCCCATGGACCACACTGAGTAGCGCTGTTCTCTGCCACTTCTGAGGACAATGATGTTATTCATAACAACAATGGTTAGCGAAAACATCTTGGCTTTTTATAGCATCCTCGCCCTCCTCTTCATACTTGGGCATGTCTTAACTGATTTCATCTTCCCAAAGACTCCACAAAATGGGTCCTATGATCATCCCAGTTGGAGCTGGGGAAGTGGGATGCTAAGAAGTGGAATCACCTGCCCGTGGCAGCTCAGCTAAAAGGTAGAGCTAGGATTAGTATCAGCACCCCATCTACGCACCTCTCTCTTTTCTTACCACTGAATTAGATTCCCAAAGAGGTCAGACGGCGCCCTATCTGCCTCTGTGAAGCGGGAAACAGAGAAGATGCTTTCTGAATGCTCGGACATTCTGCAAGTCCTGTAACCACATAATGTCATTCAATGCCATTTCAGTATGACGCCAACAGGAATCAAAAAATGCTGGCTGGTGGGGGAAAAAATGGTATTTGAGGACCTGGCTTCATCATACAATGTTTTGCTTAACGCTGCAATTTCCAAGACCCTACCAGCCACACGCAGTGAGGACTCAGCGTACTCTGCCGGGCTGGCAGAAACCGGGGCGAACTGAGACCCTGCTGTATGTAGTATCTTAAGAACAAACTGGCCTGGGTTTTTTTTTTTTTGCTTTTATTTAAAGTAATCTTTCTAATTATAATAAAATCATTGAAGAATTACAGCAGGGCAAGTCATGAGCACAATCTCTGTTGGCAATCTCTCACAACCTCCCAGGGCCCTTCCACATCCCAGCCTTGTCTCCGTGGGAGTCCTTGCCCCTAAATTTGGGTGGCCACCCACGTTAACATTCAGGGAGAGGTCTGCAGCCCCGCGCTCCCGACTTTGGCTCTGCTCCTGTCTTCCCTGGGGCTGTCTCAGCTCCAACTTCTGCTTCTCTATCACGCTGATCACGTTTGTTTCAGATGCCAGTCTGGGGTGAGGGCACCCCTCTGGGTCTTCCTTCATTATCTTTGTGTTTTTTTCCTGTTTTTTTTTGTTTGTTTTTGTTTTGGAGGAGGAACACTGCAAAAGTGGCTTTCCCCAGAGTGCTCGCCCAACTCACTGATTTTGAAAGAACACATGAACTGTAATGGATGGTGTGTTAGTGCCGGCTTTGCCGCGCAGAGGCAACACCCCCCAGAGGTATAACTTCATCATGAAATAACACTATTATTTATGGTGTGGTAACGATGTCTGAGGATTCAGTGTGCCCAATGTTTTTGTGTATATGTAACATTGGCCAGTCCAGGGGGGTATGGCAAGAACTGGCTTGGTCCTGGGTTCACAAAGAAGGTCAGAGTAAGGGCGTTGCTAAGAGATTCCATTACTTGGCAAGGGCACGAGGCTGGTGAGTGGCAGGCCTAAGAACGGTCACAGATTCAACTCCAGGGGAGACCCAAGCTCGCGGGTAAGGGGTACCCACTGGGACGGAGCCTCAGTTTCCTCATCTGTGAAACGGGAACAGCAACACCTGTTGGGTCACTGGGAGGGCAAAACGCAGTAAAGCCGTTGGTACGACCCACCGACACGCTCTAGACTGCTGACATCCACTAGGAAGAGGCCTCAGCACAGTTGCTTTTCAGCACAGTTGCTTTTCTCTCTTTTTCATCTCTTTGCTTCTGCCTTTTTCTGGCTGCCAGCTTGACTCGGTCCTGGTTTGATGGGGGCACAGAGGTCTGAGCCTGTGCGTGTGATCACGCCCAGAGAAGAGCATGAGCTGGAAGCTCATCCAACATTCTGGGAAACTCCACCTCCTGCACCCTCCACCAGAATCTTGACATTCTGGGCTGGACAGCTAATGTGTTTGTGCTGTACAGTGATGTCTTGGAACTAACTTCCCAAATTGCTTTTATGGGGTGGCTCCAGAAAGTGGCGAAACTACTCACTCCTAAAAGTCTATCTTCCAAACAGAGGTATGGGGTCTGAAAGCTTGGCTCAGGTTTCCACCCGTCCCAGAGGGAACGGTTTCCACCCTTTACTGCCGCCACAGCCCTCGCTGCCCCTATCTGCTACTTGGATGCTAGAAAACAGAAAATCACGTATGTGAGGAACTGGAAAGCTAGAGCGTGGTGATGGCACCTTGCTCCCTCCCAAATCCCCCCACGCCCCCGCTCTCCCACTGGAGGTCAGACCCTCTTGCTCACCTGTTGTACAGCTGTTGGGAACTGAACGTATACAGCACATATAGGGTGTTCCCTGCCAGAAAGGTCAAGATCCACAAGATGACCAGCACTGACCTCTTCTCCTGGAAATGAAGCAAAGATGCACATGTCAGAATATTCCAGAATAAGCTTTGATACGTAACAAACTTCCTTTCTCAAAACTTTGGAGGAAGCAGGGTTAACAGTGAGGAAGGGCACTCACTTCTTTCCATCCTGCTCAAACCCAAGAGATGATCACAGAAGTGACAGAATGTTGAAACCTGCTTGGTGAATTATCCAAAAAGGCAGGAGAGAACGTGGTTAGCATGCAGTTAGGATTCTGGAGCAGTTAGGATTCTGGTCCAGGATCCAATCTTAGCCTGCTACCTGGCAGATGCATTTGTATTTTCCTTTTCTTCAGCTATAAGATGGATGTCATGTATATATCTCAGACTTGTGAGAATTAATGTACATGAAGCGTTTAGGACAGAGTCTGACATACAGTTCATGTTACTGAACATTTCCTGTAGGGAACAGAGGCACAGAGAGGTGAAGTAACTCCTGTTTAGGGCACATTTTTTTAAGATTTATTTTTATTTATTTATGCATACAAGAACTGTGGTATAACCCAGGTGTGCAGGGGGGAGGGTGAGAGGCTTCACCAGAGACAGAGTGGGGATCGACTGAAATCCACTGCAGAGGGGAGCAGCAGGCGGGTCAGGAGAGGTCTGCTGTGCCACGTGGGTCAGCTCCCTGGCCGGTTATCGAACTCATGCTGCAGTGGCTGGCAATAGTTTGATAGCCACTAAGACTTTAATCCTCCACCACCAGAGAGGCCCACAGCACATGTTTTAAGCCTCAGTGCCCTTATTTGAAAATGGGTGTTTGGGAAAGAATGAAGTCAGACACATTCATGTAAAGTTCCGTCTGCTATCGGTTCAGATTTTAGCTCCCTAAATGGTGGGAGTTATTACTCAGACTTTACAACTCAGCAGTTGATGCAGATCGACAGGTTAGAAACTTCTGCTTTGACTTTTTCTAGCACGGTCGTTTTGGCAAATGCCGGGGGCTGACAATTCCATAAAGGTAGGGCGAGGTTTACAGGATCAAGCTCACGCATGTGGCCATCAAAGCCTTTCACAATCTGGCCCCCTTTCCCTTCCTCTAGCCTACTTAGTGTTTATTCCCAGGAAAACTGCCTCTGTTTGCTGTTTCCCAGCAGCTTCTTGGCCTGAGAGCAAATGCAGAAAATTTCTGGAGGAAGCACAGAGCTGAGCACATACACATCCGTGTGCCTGAGGAGACACAGGCAGACCCCAATGCCGCTGATTCTCAAAAGCTCATCTTTTCCTGGACCAGGGCGGCTGCATTGCTGGAATAAGATGAGGTCATAACTTTCCACAGCGTAACCTTCCCTGCGGTTTCGGTAAATGCTCCACTGTCTGCAGACATAGCTCAGCACCCCACGCACTGTTACGATGCACATTTTCATAGAGGAGACAAAATAAATGCATCTCTATCCACCCATTATTCCAGGAGCGGTCAAGGTTAACGACCCTAGAAACCACCTCCAACCAACAACCAACTGCTCTCATCAATGTGATTAATCCACTCGGCAGCCCTTTCTTACCCCAATAAATAATAGATTTCAGTTTTATCTTCTGTAAACCCCAAGCAAAGATGGGATAGGAGGAGGATGCCTGAGGAGCCAGACTTTGAAGGACAAAGGGGTAATTCTCTAGTACTACAGCAGGACTCCAAAGAAGCACCAGACAGACTTTTTATTTTTATAGAAAAGATGCACATACTGGCACCATTATCTCCTGTGTCTGCATATGATTCAAGGAGCCTCTAGAAGCCCTTCTGTGATCCTGGCATCAACTCGCCCCTACAATGCAAGTCAGTACAGTTGAGTGAGACCAGCCCCCGAGGGACCTACTGTGGAGTGATCTACCTGCTGTTCTGACAGCAGCAGGAATGGGTCTGCATGAAGATGAGACTAACCGTAAGGAAGGACCTCTGGCCTCACGCCCAGCTCTGGCCTAAACCTGCTCGTGTCGAGTGAGGCTGAGCCGCCCTCCTTGCCTCATGGAGGCCCAGGTGCTTCTTGCGCAGAAGCACCTGGTGAGAAAGAATGGTGGCTGTTGCAAGACCACATGTACCTGATAGAAATAGCTCGATTAAACATTTGTTACCTGCCAAGACCATTGTAAACACCTGCAGTGCCCGGTCTTATTTAATTCTCTCAAGGAGTGCAGGAACAGTGTCTTCTCCAAAGCGAGCACCTGAAGCTGAGATCACCAAGGCATGCTTCCTGTCTGAGGGCTTGCAGATGGGTGGAGCAACTGGGATTCGAACCTGGGCTCCGGGAGCAATGCCTGGGTTCGCATCCTGATGCCACCACTTACACTAGCTGTGTGATCCCAGGCAAGGAGCTTAAGTGTCTCTGTGTGACTGTTTGCTATTGGGACAACGGGAGATGCAGACGAGCTGTGCAAAGGGCATGGCTGCGTTGGGCAGAGTACTCACAGGTAGCAGGTAGGATGATGGTGCTGCCGCTGGCTGTCTCAGCAACACTACGAGGGCGGGCTGAGCTAAAAGACTGCGAGGAGAGTGGGACTGGGAGGGGCTATGGGGAAGATGCCAGTGTTACATCTGGGGATCAACCTGGGGTGGCCGGCAGAAGAATGGCCATCCAAAGATGTCCCCACCCTAACCCCTGCAAGTTGAGACTATGTTAGGTCACATTTGAAGGGGGAATTAAGGCTGCAGGTAGATAAAGTTGCTAGTCAGCTGACCTAGTGATGGGGAGAATCTGCTGGATTAGCCATTTGGGTCCAGTGGAAGAGGGGGATAGAGGAGGAGAGACAGGGGGATGTGGAAGGGTGGCCACAGAGGTGCAACAGTGCAGACCTGAAGAAGATGCCGTGAGCCAAAGGTGGGCTTGGAACAGACAAGGGAAGAGGTTCTCCCAACCCTCTTGAAGAAATAGTCTTGGTGAAACCTTGATCTTAGGCTAGAGACTGCCACTCCAGACTTCTCATCTATAGAACTGATAACACATTTGTGTTGTTTTAAGCCACTACGGTTGGGATCATTCGTTATGGAAGCTAAGGAGACCCGTGGGCATAGACTCACCTTCAGAGAAACCTGTTCTCGCAGCGTGGAGTTGGCATAGGCGAAGGTGCTTGCCATCCCAATGCACACAGCGATGCCTGTGGGGCAGAGGCGACACCCACTCAGACCCAGGCCCGGCCCCAGGCCCACCAGGGGCCGAGAGCAGTGTTTAAAGACACATTCCTGGTGCCCCAGGTTGACAGGCTAATCAGACTAGACAGAGAAAACCCAATTCTGGGAGAGACTTGGGCTGCTATGGAAATTGCTTGGAGCCCTGGGCTACTTCTGAGTTTCGCCTCTGGCTTAGGGACCGGACAGAGGCCACGGTGGGATTTATTCACTGGGTTAGTGCATGGGCCAGGCAGTCTGGTGAGAGCTGGGTTCAGACCCAGCTTCCTGTCTCTGAGGCTGGGCTTGCCACCTCACCTCCCCAAGCCCCCGTTTCCTCGTCTATCAGATGGACAGAACAGTAACAGTACTTCATAAAGTTCACAAGCTTCATCTAGCAGTTAGAAAGACTCTGAGGTGTGTTATTTGTAATGAGAGCACACGCTTTCTTTCCACACCACACACCATTAAAATAAAGTTTAACGTTACAGGGGAAAAACTGTCTATCCTGACTGACAGATAACATGATCTCAGCAGATGAGAGAGGGAATTGATTTTGATTTTTTCCCCATAATTTGCCAAGTTACACCCTTGGAATTCTCCCAGCCTGGCATTTCAAATCCTACTTTTCATTGCCCGCACACAGAACTCTGCTTTCATGTGACCTCGGGGCTTCTCACACCTGAGGTTTGCCAACTCTTTCAACAGCACATGGATTCCAGGCATTTCTCCAGATCTATTTTACAAAAGCTGTATTTCTTCACTGAAGACATATAAAATAGAAATGAGTAACTCACAACCCCACTTCTATTCTCTTGGATTAAACCAAACCACCTGCTAACTGAAAAAGGAACTGGCCACGCTGGAGAGTAAGACAGTGGGGAGTTTGCCGGAACCCAGAGCCAGGACGCGGAGGGGCAGGGCAGCTTTCATTTCTAGGAGTCGAACGGGACTGACTGATGTGACAGCAGCCCCTAAAGGAAGGTGAGCTGAGTCAGCTGGAACGCACTAGAAAGGGGCAAATACGATAAGCTGGCCTAGCATCTTCAGGGACACAGCAGGCCGTGAAGTCATTCCCTCCACAGGGCTGAACCGGCTGCCCCGAGCGTCTGCAGGCAGCAGCGGCAGCTTCTAACAGCAGTGGCCAACCGCGTTAATTCCGAAGCTGCTTACTGAGAGTTATTTTGCTTCCCAGTGTCACAGGCAGCATTTATTGGGTACTTGCTACAGGCCAGACTGAAGGTCAGATATTTTACATGAATTAATAAGGAGTATCGTGAAGAGCATAATCTACACCTGCACAGCACTTACCCCCGCCCGGTCTCTCCCAGGTGCTTTACACACATTTACTCCTCTAACCTCGTGCATCTCATGAAGCACTACTGTAACCCTCCCTTCGGGATGAGGGCCGAGGAACAGAGGGGCTAACTACGGCCCCCAGCATCACACAGCTGGGAGAGGCGGAGGCAGGGCTCAGGCCCAAACAAGCACCAGCTGTTACTCTATGCCGAGGAAGCTGCTATCACAACCCCAGGTGGACAGATGAAGAAACAGGCTCAGAGAAGGTGAGCGACTTTCTGAAGTCCACACCGAGATGGCCAGGACTTGACCTGAAGTCAGACTCAGAATCCCACAGTCTTAGTTACACACTTTGTCCCAAGAGGGGCTCTACTGCCTTCGCGGGGCACGTGGACTGGAGATCCCCCTTCTTCACGTTTTGGGGGACAGGGGAGTGCCCCAGGTCGTGACCCCGCACCTCCCGGCACTCACCGAGCTTGTGTTGGAAGCACACCTTGGCCAGGAGGATCAGGATGAAAGGAAGCCCTTTCTGGAGCCAGCAGACCACAGCCTTGAGCTCGGACAGGGCTGGGGCGGGGGTCCCAGGCTGCTCGTCACCCCCCTCCTCTGAGTGGGCGCGGTGGTCGCCACCCACATGCTGCAGCAGCGAGCTCCCGCGGTGGCCACCATGGTGGAAGTGGTGATGTGGGGGCCGGTGGTGGTAGGCGCCCCCCTCGCCGCGGACCCCACCTTCCTCCCGCGATGCCGGCATCTGGATGAACACGTCCCCGCCGCTGGCCGCGGAGCCCAGCACCAGGCCGGACTGGAAGGGAGCGGCAGGAAGGCTGCCCGCCGGGAGGCCCGACAAGCCGGAGAAGAGTGCGGGCGGGGAGGCCGCTTCTGCCTTCAGACTCTCAAAGACGCCCCCTTCGTCCACACTTGCCTCGGAGCTGAGCGCCTGGCTGCGACTTCTGGACCAGCCGGGAAGAGAAAGCCCCACCACGCCGGGAGCACGGAAAGGCAGGACCCCAGGGGCGGGGGAGAGGGAGCAACAGCGTCAGAGAAGTGAGGGCTGAAGTGTGCCCGCCCCCAGCCCCTCAGAATGTGACCCTGTGTGAAGACAAGGTCACCGGGCCAGGCCTAGCCAGCGTGACTGGCGTCCTTCTAAGAGGCGGTCTGGACGCTGACTCATACAGGACAGGAAGGCTGGGCGCAGACGGCCACGTGCAGCGAGCCGGACGCCCTCAGAAGCTAGCTCTGCGGACCACCTGCCCTCGGGCGCCGGCCTCCAGCGCGGACAGGGTGCACTTCTGTTTACCACCACCAGCCGCAGAAGCCCAAGCAAACAAAACCGGAACCAAAGTGGCAGGTTCCAGCCACAGCTCTGGTGAAAACAGTAGAGCCGAGGGCTCCCGACTGCAGTGCCTCTGCGCAGCTGGCCCCTCCCTGGGGCGGCATCCCTGCCCGAGCCCAGCCCAGCCTGGTCACCAGGTCCATGCTCGGAGGAGCCCTCCCGCCCCCCAGCCTGCCACGACTCGGGCCTTCACTTCTGCCCAGGACTGACCACGTGGTCCTTTTACCGCTTCTCTCTCCCTCGAGACCGGTGGGCTCTCTCTCCAGGCTGCACATTTGAACCTTTGGGGATATTTTTGAGAAATACGAGTGCTGTGGTCCTAGTGTGACCAACTGAATTAAAATATTTGGGGGTGAGCCCTGACATCCTCATCTCTTCAGGGTCGCAGGTGGTTGTAAGGTACAGTCAGCACTGACGAGAGCCCTTCAGACTGCTCTGCTCCATGACGTCAAACACCATGAATACTTGCTGTTCAGTGAATCTCTCCTACCCGGTATGCCCTTGCACACCGCAGATGCGCAGTATATACTGTTTGATAGTGAACGAATGAGCACAGCTGGAGGCTCTACGAAGGCCTGCACCTGCAGGACTTAGCTGTGTCGAACTTACTTGACCGTAGCATTCCTTTGTGCCACGGAGAACCTATTAACATCTCTCAGCACACCTGTGCGAGCCAGCTGGGGAGATGCGGGTCTGGAGAAGACTCAGGGTTGGCCTCCCTGGCCTCCCAAACTTGACCTTGGGGCAAGTAATCATAACCCCAGTGCAAGGGAGGGCACTTGAAGATGGCCACTGCCCCCCATCCCGGCCTCCCATGGTGCATCCCTGCTGGCTCTTGAAGCCCCCCCAAACATGTGGTCCTATTCCCTTGGGTTCTGGATATTAATCGTGACAACAACAATTGCCGCCATGGCTATGGTCCCCACGGGCCTTGGGCTCTTCTGCACTCCAAGAACTGAGCTCAGAAAGCAGAGTCCTGGCAAGCACTGGCCCACGCTGTGTGCCATCCTGTCCCCCACGGGGCCCTGCAAAGCCTTCCCAGCACCGCCCGCCCAGAGCTCGCCAGCAGAGTCCCCTAGGCTCAGGAGGCCTCAGTACAACCCACCCACGGGCTTTTTATAGTTTGTCCCCCCTTCCCTCGGCCCTCTCCGCAGTACCCAGTAGAGATTTCAGCTTAATAGGGAAATAATATTCCTTGGGGTCGGGGGGGGGGGGGGAGGGAGTGCAGAGGCTTTGCTTCTAACTTAACCATTTGAGGGCTAGCGTGTGAGGCAGTCCAGGAGAACAAATCCACCCAGAGAGGAGGCAGCCAAAATAACACTGTAGGGGAGAGTGAATGGACTGGGATCCTTCCCGGCTGTGTGACTTTAAATGATTTACTTTCCTCCTCTGGGCCTCAAATTCCTTATTGGTAAAAATAGTGATAAAAATCATCCTGACCCGGCCACTCTACTGAGAGGCTGGTGCCGAGGACGCACTCAGTACACAGGGACGGTCATGCTTTTGGTCATGGGCACAGCCACCCAAAGATCTCATGTCTGTCAGAGCAGACAGCAAGCAGTCTGCCATCAAAGCCTGGAGAAGCTTATACGGGCCTGTTGATTCTGTGTTGAGGCTGTGTCTGTGCACTTTCACACTCACTCATAAGCGCCTGAGTTTTATTACCTGCCACTTATGCGTGGGAAATGGCCCAGGGTAAAGTTGTTTGCCGGTGGGCAGTGCCTGGGCTGGAGTTTAGCCCTGGGTCTCCAACTAAAGGTCAGTAGTTACTCGGCAGAACAGATGGGCCTGATGCAAAGCTCAGCCCCAGTGCTGAGACAGGCGGACACTCGACTCTGCAGTCAACCTCAGAGTTGCAGGGAGCCTGGCTGCCTGCTCCTTGGATGTGCGTGCCAGCAAGCAGGGGGTGGGAGGCTGTCAGCACTGAGCACAGGTCCCACAGCGTGTTCTCTCTTGGGCTTACCTAGATCGGATTGTAGCTCAGGAGTGTTTTCTTAGACTCTGTATTTGTCTATTTGGCTTCCACTAATTATAGGAACAAATTAAGAGTAAAAGTTGTTTCCATCTCCCTTGTGGGGGCCCATGCCACCAACCACCTCTTTTTTCTAATTCTCACATACCCAGTCACCCGCCCTTCCCGGGCCCCTGGGCCAGGGACCAGGCAGGAGGGACCACTGCTAAAACCCACAGTCCACTACTCAAACCAGCCAATCCTAAACTTTTTTCCCTGTCCTGCCTTGCTCTGTAGGGACAACACAGTAAAAGCTGTCGGCTGCCAGTTTCCCTTTGCTCCTTCCTGCTCCTGCTGAGCCTGGGCCCTTCACCAAAGGTCCCTGCATGGTGTGGCTGCCCCCTTCTCCTGAGAAACATGAGTAGTAAGAGTCTTCTTTCAATAGTGTTAGCCTTTCCATGTTGTCCCCCAGCCACTTCCATAAATTAAAACCCCATGTGCAATCCTTGAGAAAAGAATCAAGAGGAGCCCTGGTCACACTGCTTTGAGAATAAGCCCAGAGCAGCAGCGAGGCATCACGTGTTGAGTGGTGTAAGCCCCCTGCAATGCAAAGCAGCTTCCGATCAGATCTCCTACAAGTTACCCCAAGAGGCAGGTATTATTCGATCTTGTTGTGGGCTGCCTTGGACCCCATGAAGACCAGAGTCCTCAGCTGTAACAAAACCTGGGGGTGCCTACCTTTCAGGTGGCACGTTATCCGTGTTGCTACTGTGACGTCTCTGCATTTTCCTTAAAACCTGCAAGGGAACGCAGGGCATGAGCCAGTGTTCCATACTCCCCCTGCTGTCAGATTGCCCTGGGGACTGTGAGAAATCAGAGCTGTGCCTGAAATTCCCCAGAGCTGGCCGACCTTTTCCAAACCACATGATGATCTTTTAAGGCCATTCCAACCCTCAACTTAATATTCAATGACATGAGGAAAATGTAATCACCCCATGACACAGAGAAGGATGTTGGGACACACACATGGAGAAAGTCCTCTTGAGAGAGGGGAGAGCAGTGAGCCATGCAGTGAAGGGGTGCTGGATGAGGTGAAGTGAGCCATGGACCAGCAGTCAGGGAGCACGAATTGCAGAATGATACTGCGGTGTGACCTGGACGATCAGAACTTGTCTGTGACCCTCAGATTTCCCACCTGTCAATGGGAGGGTTGGAGTGGTTACACCCCACACTTCCTTTCCGCTATCACATTTCCTGAGATGGTAATGAAGATGTCAGTCCTCAGGGAGACACATCACCTGGTTTACTTTGAGGAGCCACATGGACTTCAGAACTCCATGCTGATGACCTCTGACGTGGGCACTCAGGGTTCCCGATGGAGTGACCGCTGGCTCCCAGAGAAAGCAGGTGGTTCCCTCCTCTTCCTTTTCCAAGGTATGCACACGGTTCAGGGGCGCTTATCTGAGATTCCAAACCCTGGCTGGAACAGACACTTAAGTCAGTCGTCCGTGAGTTGCCTCGCACCCGAGAACAAGTGTCAGGGCATCACGAGTAGACGGACATATAGGACTCCGTCTCCCCGTATCTCTGATTGGCCCCTCATTGAACCCTCTCTGGGACTCTTGAGGACAATAATGATCATAAGTGTATTCTGTCCCACCGTCAAATGCCGAGTCCTGCTTGGGGAATATAGAAAATGTCTTTGCCTCCAACGGCTTCCACTTGCACGCAGAATAAAATCCATTGTGTTCACGCTCTATTGGTTTTGCCTGTGGTAGGCTCACTTGTTTCCAACCCGTTTCTTCTCTAACTAACTGCCTTCCAGTCACACCAGCCTTTCTGTTCCTCAGACGTGCCCAGGGCCTTTGAACTTGCTGCCCCCTCACCCCTGGAATGCTTTTTCCTTCCGGCTAGGTCCCTCTGTCAAATGTCCCTTCCTCCTAAGGGTCTTTTCTTACCATCCTGACCCACTGTAGCACTTGTTTACTTACATGTTTGTTGATTTATCCTCTGTCTTCCTCGAGGATGGAAAAGCCACAAAGGCGGGGGTCGGTCCCCCTGTGTTACCCCTCTACCTCTAGAACACTGACTGGCACAGAGTAGCCCACATCAAGTATTTATACAGTCAACAAACCACCTCTGGGTCTCTCAGTTGCCTTTTTCTGGATCCCTTGCTCTCTTCATCCTAGAGAAGAGAGAAAGGCCACAGACTTTCCACAAACAAGCTTAACCTCCTTGAATATTTTTTTGTACAGGAGCACAGATGGGATCTGAACTTTAGTTCAGAAGCAACCATAAATGGCTGTTAAATGACTTGCTAACCCCAAGGGGCCTCCTTCAGGGCACAGATTGGTGTCACCAAGATTAGAAAGATAACACCCCTCCCCTCTCCTTGCCTTTTGGATCACCATCCATAAGAAGTGGGTGTCTAGCACCATCTTCATTTATGAAGAAAAGTCCATTATGAAAATATTTTCCCCAAACTCACAACGCCCTTCTCTCTTAATGTCCCCCCTCCCGTGAGCCGTCATCACTAGCAAATCCTTGGGGGAAATAAATAGGGTCCCCAAGTTTCCATCCCCCACTTTAACACAGCCTTCTAAGTCCTGTGCCCCAGATTCTACGTTCTTGCTTTCATTGGGGCTGCAGCTTCTCCGCTGAAAGCAGGCCGCCCATAATTCTCCCACTATCAACTTCTGCAAGACATGCGGTGCACGTGGGAAGCATCTCAATGGCTGAGGGAACCGCCTCTAACCCTCGGCTCCATTCACCGTACTACATCCCCAGGAAGGACGACCCCGCGACTCTTCCACGAAGGCGACGGTTTAAAGTGCGCCCCCGGGCCGTTACACGCCCGCTCCGAAATGCAAGGGAGAGCATCCCTGCTTTCGGTGCACAGGTCTGGGAGGAGCGCTGCGAATACAGAGCCCAGGGCGTCTGTCATGCCTGCAACCACCGCTCGGCGCCAAACGCCCCCAGGACTTCAAGGGCGGGAGACCACACCGGGTAAATAAAGCGTTCGCTCTTTACCTGCCCAGACAATTCAGCAGTCACCGCGGCATCTTTCGCGTCCCTCCAAACCAATCACTCGCTCGGCCCGGAGAGCACGTGACTTCCGAGTGCTTCCGGCCTCCGCCGCGGTGCGTCCCCAGGTGGCCCGGCCGGCGCTAAGGCCTGGTCACCGCCGCTCGCGCCGCACGCACACGAGTGCCCGCCCCCTTCCCGCATTTCAGCCAATAGAAAGACGCCGCTCCTCAGGGCCCAATCGCGAGGAGGCTGAGCGACGCCCCGGTCACATGGGGGCGGCACGGAGGGGCTGCCGGGAGCTGGCTGGGCCGGGGGCGGCCGGCGGCCGCGGCGAGAAATGGGGCTGCGGGCCGCGTAGGGGCCATGCCGCCCGGGCCCCGGGCCTGCCCCGCTGCGCGCCGGGATGGTGAACCTGGCGGCCATGGTGTGGCGCCGGCTCCTGCGGAAGAGGTGGGTGCTCGCCCTGGTCTTCGGGCTCTCGCTCGTCTACTTCCTCACCAGCACCTTCAAGCAGGTCAGTGGCCGCCCGCCCTCCCGCGTTCTCTCGCCCGCCGCCCCGCTGCCCCCTGGGGTTGGGGGTGCAGCCACTGCGGACACGCTGCCTGTGTGTCTGAGTTTCTGGGCGCCCACCCCGGGACTGAGCACATTTCGCGGGTGTCTGGGCAAGAAGGCGCGCCTGGCCGTGTCAGGGCTGGGACTCGAACCAGGTACCCTGGGTAGTACCCTTAGAGCCACCTGAGTGCCTCTACCTGCCAGGGCCGGCGCGAAGATGGGTGTGCATTTCTCACTGCTGTCGCATTGCACTTCTTGGGGGGTTGGGTTGTCCTGCTTGAGCCTTCGCTTAATATGGGGGCTCATAGTCCACCTGGATGACTCAATCGGATCTACAAGTTACCCTTTACGTGCAGAACTTGGTGGGATTTTCTTGTCACCTTCCAACCCTTTTAGTGTTTTTTTTTTTTCCTCCCCATAGGAGACTTTCTGGGAGAAAAGGCAAGGTGCTTGGTGGGAAATGACCCCTAGAGCATTAATAAGTTTGTTTACAAGTTCAACTTGAGCATTTAGGTTTTTGGAAGGGATGAGCCCCTAGGATGTACCAGGGACAACTCTGGTTTGTGCTGATGTATTTATTAAAAGCTCCCCATGTCACTCTCCTGGTTCCACTTTGTAAATAAGAAATACACAAGGATAGAAGGTAGGTAACCCATACGGTCACTCTAGATTTAGCTGATGGGGCTGGGGGCCTATGAAAAGGGAAGACAGAGAGAACTGTATCCCAACTTCCATTTTGGCAAACAGACTAGGTAAGCCATTTTGGATTCACCTTGATGTGTGGGTGACAGCATGTGCCTGCAAGCACTCCTGTGACTTGTGTTCTCTGCCACCTTTTAATTGGAGGTCATGTGTTGTCCCATTTCTGTCTGGTGGACGGACCTCTGAATGTTGTTGAGGGTCAGGACTCAGACCTCTGTCTTCCTCTCTGCTCAACCCAGGTGCTCTCTGTGCATAGATTCATCTAGGTCTGCTCTTGATATCCTGATTTGGAACTCCAGCCTAGACCTGGCCGGGTAACCCATTGTTTTCTTTCTTTCTTTCTTTCTTTTTTTTAAAGATTTATTTATGCATACGCAAACTGGGGTATAGGCCAGAGGTACAGGAGGCTGAGTGATTCACCAGAGACAATGGGGAGCAGAACAGATAAATCTACTGAAATACACTGCTGAGGGGAGCAGCAGGTGGGACAGGAGAGGTCTGCTTTGCCATGTGGGTGAGTTCCTTGGCTGGGGATCAAACTCATGCTGCAGTGGCTGGCAATAATTTGATAACTTTAACTCCTGTGCCACCAGGGAGGCCCCAACCCCAAATTCTGAGATTCGATCTCCTGCTCGATGTCTCTTTTTGAATGTGTTATAGGGGCTTCTTAGACTTAATGGAAACAGAGCTCTTGATTCTTACCACTAAAGCGTGTTCAACCCCAGCTGGCCCAGGCTTACTGAGTAGTCAAGCCACAAATGCCAACTGCTCTTTCTTTCACTGCTCACATCCAAAGCATTGCCTTTGCCTCCAGAGTGTTTTCTGGATCTGTTGATGTCTCCTAGTTGTCTCCCTAAATCGTGCTGCCAGCTTCTCCTGTGGGGACCACTACAGGAGCCCCCTAACAAGACTTCCTCTACCCAGCAGCAGGAGCGACAATCTTAACCGCATCGATCGTGGCACTTCACTGGGTTCAGTTCTTTTTTGGGTTCCTGTTGTAGTGAGAGAAAACTCACTACAGACTCTTCTCCAGGGCCTCACCTCACATAGGTAGAGTCTCCTATGTCACTTCAGGTCAGGCCACACTGGCTCATATAGTCTAAATTATTTCAGTTCCTTTGCCCTAAGCCTGCTTTATTTTCTTTGTGGTCAGAACCACTAACTGAGCAATTCTTGTTCATTTACTTGTTTATCGGTTGTCCCTTACTTTTTCTTCAAAAAAGTAATTTTCTTGAGAACAGGGGCCTTGTCTAGTTTTCGCTCATAGGTTCCCAGCTCCTAGAGTATTGCCAGGCATTCACAGGCCTGTTCTAATATTGGAACAAACAAGTGAGTCTTTTTAACTGGAATGACTTCTCACTCTGACTTCCTCCTCATTTTTTATGTCTTGAATTTTATGCTGTCTACCATGTGACATTCCCTACAGTCTTAAGCCCTCCAGTGTACCTTATCATAATTTTTTTTTTCACTATAGTGGTTTTTTTTTTTTTAAACTGACCTATAACCATAATCAGTTTTTAGGGGAGCAGAGGGAGGGAGTGTTCGAGTCCTAAAACAGTTAGTACAGTTTTTGTTTTACAGATTTCTCAGTCTGATTTCTCCATAGCTAAAGCAACACCAAGAAACATTACAGCAGTAACCTCCATGTCCCGACAGCCCCTGGCAACCTACAACAGCTTTCTGACTGGATTTGTCTGCTGTGGACATTTCATATGAATGTCTTCTGGGTCTCAGAAGACCCAGTTAGAAGCCAGTGTTTTCAGGGTCCATTCATGTACTAGCATTTTATGTTCATGTCTGCGTGCTATTTCAGTTTACCTCTACCCCATTTTACCCATTGGCCAGTTGATGGACATCTTTGGCTTTTATGAATAACATTGCTGTGAATGTTGATGTACAAGATATTGTTTGCAAGTATGTTTGCAATTTTCTTGGTCTAGGCATAGAATTGGTGGCCCATATGGTCACTCTGTTTTAACTTTTGGATAAACTTCTGGGCTGCTTTGTTATAGCGAACTTCTAAGACACTATACTTGCTGAGTTTTGATCTAATCTCAAAGACACTATCTGTAATTATCTGCAGATGCTATTAACACACTCTTCCCTTTTCCACTTATACATGTGTGTGAGATAGATTTTCAAATGCCTCACACAAATAACATACTGCATCAGATTGAACATAGAGGGAGCCATGAGAATCCAGCTGTCTTCCATAAGCTAGGCTGAAAGAAATTTGCAGAAATGTAAAAAAGTATTTTCTCTTTTTACGAAATTTTTTTTTGGAAATACTTTTTCTCCTGCAAAACAAACTGTTGACAGATAATGGGGTCACTGTTACTTTTAGATGAGTAAAAATTTACTTAGATTATTTTAAGAATATATGCTTTAGTTTCCAATATGATAAATATCAATAGCCGTAGCCCTCAGAAACCGACATATTGGGGCCTCAGTAATTTGTAATGTGTATAGTGCGTCCTTGGGGCCCAAACCTTGGAGCGGTGCCGTCGCTGCTGGTTGTGGTGGATGAGTTCCGCTCCTTGCTGTGGTTCTCATTGCTGCCACTCAGGAGCTAGGGGACTGTCCATTTTGCCTTGGGTTCTACATCTGTAAAATGGATGTGCTGTGGAATGGATGGGGTTGGGGCGGGGGGTGCTGTTTACTCAGAAGAGACTGAAAACTTTAAAGATCTAGATGATCCTGAGCTCTGCTTCAGTGAGACCATGAACTCAGAGCAGATGTGGCAGCTTTTTTTTGCCTAGAGAATAGTTGATTATCCTCTACTGTTTTGAATTCTTCTTTTCTTTGGTTTTCCTGTTAATTAATGCTTTGGGGGATAGTTGAAATTGTAGAGATGGGAGTGTGAGAGAAATTAGTGACATTGGTGGGGATGCCATAGGGGAAGAGGATTGGGAATGGTGAGTGGTGCCAAGTGACTTGGCCCATTTATTTAACAAATGTTAGTGATACCAGCTGTCTGCTGGGCGCTGCACAGGCTGAAGGAAGAACAGGATTATCGGAAATCTCGTGGGTTAGCGGGCTCTGCTGTGTGCATTTGTGCATAGCCTGTCATTTTTCATGTTGCTTTTGTGTGTGAATCTTTCATACTTCTCCGATCTTTAAAAGCTCCTCATTAAGTACACTTTTTGTAACTAAAATTTTCTATTTATTCGCCATCTATTAAGCATTTGGTATGCCTTCTGGCATTATGGCCCTACCCCCACCCCCTTTTTGAGATTCACAAACACATCTTTTAATGACAATGAGGACTTATGTTTAAGTGTTTTATTACTTATGGGGGGGTATTTGTCTCACTTGACCCTTACGATGTCACCCCTGGAAAGTAAATAGAATAGTTATTAATATAAATCTTTAAAGCCAGCCGCTAAGTGACTTACATTAATAATGAAAACATTTCTCTAGCTCCTTACAATTTACGAAGAAAATGCTCTTTTTGTGTGTGTGTGTTATTTTTTTCTTTTCTCCTTTTTGTTCCTGCTCTTTTCTTTGTACTGGAGGGTACTCCATGTGGACATGTGCTGGTTGGCTGCACTGCATTTGATGCCTATTTCCTTTGTCAGCTAACTCTCAGGGCCTTTTGAGACTAAAGAACCAGACAGCCTTTATCTCTATACGTGCTTAAAGCATTGTAAGAAATTGATGCTTTTGAATGCCTTGTGAGTGAATGTATGTATATATAAAAGCTTAAAATTGAGACAGTCTGATAGGGCAGATGGAGCAGTCAGGGAAAGGCGCAAAACCGCTTATCCAGCCAAGGAATCCCCTCGGAGCCCCTTCACACTGCAAGGCTGGGCCTTTGGAAAGCAAGTGTGTTCATTCATTCATTACGCCTGCTGTTATGTCAGACACAGTCTCACCCTTTTTGATTGTACAACTCACATTGTCATTTTGGCAAGGTCTTGAATATTCACCTTTGAAAACAAGTTGAAGTGCTGGGGGAATTGATTGCCTGTTTACCAGGAACAGTTATGTGGAAGTGGTCCTTCCGGGACGCACTTGCCTGTGAACTCGTTCTCTTGCAGGAAGAATAACAGGATAGTCTGAGTATGGTGTTAAGAGCACTGGTAACCTTATGATGGGCCCAGTTTGCTGGGCCTTTTAATAGTCCGTTGTCTTCTAATAGTCTTTATGACTACTAATTTATCCAAGGGTGGCCCTTGGAGCTTAGTTTAGTTTGCACATAGTTGATCACGCAGGTCACAGATGTGGTCCCAGCAGATCAAGGAGTGTGAATTTATAGTAGTAAGCAGTGCACACCTAAGTGATTTGTCACATTCCCAAGGCTTCTTCGCTTTGCTCTGCTTCTTGCACTGAGGAGTACAGATGTTGTTTTTGTGTAACCTAACCTTATTCCTGCTAGTGCCACTTCTTTCTTTTAAAAGAAACAAAAGGAAGCGGCAGATCAGAATTATAGCCAGGTTGGGGGACTATTTTACATTTAGTAAATTACAGAACAGCATCCAGTACCCGGCTTGGTGGTAAAACCGTGAATGCTTCTTTAAATGCTGGTAATGTCACAAGTGGTATAGGTACCTGTTGGGACGTTCTTGGACACTGTGTAACACTGACTCTGCTGCTTGTTGGAATTACTACATTTTTCATGCAGTGCTTGTGGTAACAAAAACCTGGGGTGGGCTTAAGTGTTGGTCTGGAAAGGATGTGTTTACTAAATTATAGCACATCAACATGACAGATTATTGTATAGCTTTGAAAATGTAATTATCAAGATAATGTAGGTACTTGAATGGGTTACCATGCAATTAGTGTCAAGAAGAGCTGGATGCAAAGCACCCTAATTTGTAGTAGAAATGCCGGGGTCAAAGACTACAAGTTAATATGCAGAAGTACATATACCTTTATTTAAATGATAGGATTGTGGGCAATTTTCCTTTTTTTTTCCCTAAAGACTTATGTATTTATGCATTCAGAACCTGGGGCACAGGCCAGAGGAGCAGGGGCGGTGAGAGGATTCACCGGAAACAGAGTGAGGCAGATCAACGAAGTACACTGCTGAAGGGAGCGAAGTACACTGCTGAAGGGAGCGGCGGGCAGGTCAGGAGAGGTCTGCCGCGCCTTGTGGGTCCCCCCTCCTCCCTTCCCTCGCCCGCCCCCCCCCCCCCAGCTGGGGATCGAACTCTGCTGCAGTGGCTGCAGTAGCTTGATAGTGCTGTGCTTTAACCTGTTGTGCCATCAGGGAGAGCCCAAATTTTCATTTTTATGTTGGTAATCATGGCTTTTTTGTTTTTTCTTAAGCTTTTTATTTTGGAATACAGATTTACTTTAACTGTTAATGATAGTTCCGTTTTTAATAACGATTTTTAAAATTTTATTTTAAACTTAAAATGAACTTATGTCAAAGAATAAAATAAAGTTACTATAATGACCTGTGCCCCTCCCATGTTAATTGTCCATAGTATATCTTTCCATACCATTATTTTGGGTCTTACAAACCTGCATCTGTATGTTACTGTAAATATCATCATAATTGTGTTAGACGGCACATTTTTCTGTAACTCACTCTTTTCACTTAATATACAGTGAACAGTGGTCTATAAGCCTATCTCTTCGTTAAAATCAGCTGGGCTCTTAAAATTATTGGTTCTCTGCTCCCATCCACTCAGTTTGGCTCAGGAACTAGAACTTGTTTTACATAGGTCTGTATATAATTCACCATGTAAGCTAGGTTTAAGGGCTCTAGGGAAATACCTGTCAGTGGTGTGTAGGTTTTTTGTACTAGCCATAATTCTTGAGGGGTTTATGTCATCACATTATTTCTGTCTTTGGGCATTCAGGCCTTTTCTGCCACTTACCCTGGCTGCAGGACATCCCTGGGCATACCTTACATACCAGTGCTGACTTTAGGATAGAAAATGTGGTGACTGCACCAAAGTATATATTTCAAATGCTAGTTATTCTTCCCAGATTACTTCCCCAAGGAAATCTTAGCACATATATAAACATCTTTTCCATTTTTAAATGTATGGAATCTTTGCCATCAAACTTTCAAGCTTGGTCCCTTTTGCTTAAACTGTGACACTTGACAGACCATCGTTAATGCTGGAAGCTGCAGAACTCAGACTGCACAATGCTCACAAAGGACATAGAGGCCTTTTGGAGGAGGCTTTTATGATTGTTTCCCAACAATAGGCCACGAATTCAGAAGACACTGTCTCAGGCTTTGCTTGTTTTCTGGCGCTCAGGCACCCACCTCCTTAACTTCTTAAATAGTAAACTGGAGACCACAGCCTAGATAGCAGGAACAGGTCGCCTCTAGGGCAGCTCTTCACTGTGCATATGTGGATAAAAGGCTGGCTGGCTAGAGTAGTCTCATCTTTCATGAGGAAAAAAGAAAAATAGGTTGTCAGAGTTACATAGTACATTTTTTTTTAAAAGATTTATTTATGCACACAGAACTGGGGTACGGGCCAGAAATACAGGAATGGTGAGAGGACTCACCAGAGACAGCCGGGAGCAGAACAGGCCTGCTGAGGGGAGCAGCGGGCGGGTCAGGAGAGGTCTGCTGTGCCATGTGGTCACCTCTAGGGCAGGGATCAAACTCATGCTGAACTGGCTTTAGCTTCTTAGTGCTGCTCTTTAACCTGCTGCGCCACCAGGGCCCCAGAGTTATGTAGTACCTTTTAATCAAATTTGGAAGTTAATGTTCTTCTTGCTCCTAAAATCAACCTCTAATCTTCACTAAATGAGTCATGCCTCACTAAATGAGAAGGAACTCACTGAGAACCCTCTCGTTAGGAGATTGTGTTGTTCAGTGTCATCATACACAACTAGAAGGCACAGCGTGCTGCACACCTGAGCAGCCACGCATGTGGCTTGTCAGCGGAGCGTCCCTCCAAGGTGTCTGACTGCATTCCTGTGTTTACCACTGAAGCCCTTGCATCTGCATAGGCCAGTGAGCTTGTGCTCTGGGCAGGTCTGTTACTGTCTGAAATGACGGGGTGGGGTGGGGTGGTGGGGGGCATTTCTTTGAAATTGTCTCTCAAAAGTGTATTTAAATTTTACTTTTATTTTGCAGTATACTTATTTCAATATGAACGATTTTAAAAGAATTTGGCACCAGAAAGAAAAAGTTCAAGACTCTTCCCTCCCATTTTTTTCTCCACAAAATTAACACTGTAAGACATATAATATGCCGTTAATCTGTTAGTGTGCTGCTGAGGGGAACCCAAACTGTTGAGGGGTGCATTTTCTGAAAGAGGTCCAACCACTGGTACACAAAAAAGGCAAAAACAAGTATGTTCTGATTGTGTTAGATTTGTAATAGAATTAGTGTTCATAGAGGTAGAGCGATGATATTCCTAATGGAACTGAAAGGTGCCCACCCCTCCTGGGTAAATGCCCAGACAAACAGGCTCTGTCTGAAGTGGAGCCACTGCCGTCCAAACGCTTACCACAAGTGTAAGGGGAGCCACAAGAAAGAGCTTATGTAAATCCCAGGGAGTGGGACAGGAGCGAGAGAGAAAATTCAAAATACAACACTTGATGCAACCTGAAGTCAAGATAATACTGTCTCTCCCAGGGGCCAGGAGCAGCCTCCCATTGTGTCTCTCAGCCACATGTCTCTTCCAAGTATCTCTACATGTCTCTCTTTCACGTGACTCCTTCCATGTCCCGCCTCCAAGTCCCTGAGTGCATGTCGGAGCCCGAGAAGCAAGAGAGCCCAGGCCCACAGTTACCCAGTTATAAGCCAAGTACCACTGCCTAACTACACCCCGGCGCCCAGTGACATGCCCTGCCCCTCAGGAAGTCAGATTTCAGTGGATTCAGTGCATGCTGGGAGTTGCCCTTGATGCCTCAGCTCTCTTAGTTAACATGGAGATGGGGGCGGAGTTCATTCAGGACCAGACATTCAGGACATTCTTGGACCAGAGTTTGCTCCTGTCACTGTCAGCTTTGAAGAATAGTTCCAGTGTATTTTTCCTACAGGTTTACTTTGTCTTTAACTTTGTGACTTTGGCTCAGACTTTGCTCACACCAGGGCAGTGCAGATTCCAACAGTACTTGCTTTTTTATGATGTTTCTGTTCTTTTACTGTGTTTTTGTGAAAAATTGGTGAAAATGCAAGAATTATCCCTTCTCATTTATGGTCTCTATAGGAAGAAAGGACAGTGAGAGATCGGAATCTCCTCCAGGTTCAAGACCAGGATCAGCCCATCCCGTGGAAAGTGCAGTTTAACTTGGGCAATAGCAGCCGGTCCAGCAGCCAGTGCCGGAACTCCATTCAGGGGAAGCACCTCATCACCGATGAGCTGGGTAAGGCCGCTCTGCCCTGCAGCCAGTGGAATAGTGGGGCGTGGCTAATCACAGGACTTTTACATAAGGGTTCTTCTATGTTAACTTTTCCCAGCTGCTCATTTTAATGTTTTCTACACCTTCTTGTCTTTTCATAGTTCACTCAAGGTTTCCTGCAGTGTCAGAGAAACTTGGTTGGCTTGATTGCTGTACATCTTAAGTTCCTGTAACTTACAGTTTCAGCATTATGTCAGGTGTTGGGCCTGAGGCTACTTCCTGCCTGTCTCTTCCCAGTCTCAGAAGATCTTGTCCATCTTCTCATTTTGATGGTGAACTCTGAGGGATAATCCATTTTCTTGCTTGGTGACCTGAATAACGTCCATGTAGTGTTGGCACTTAGCAATGGCACTTGCTGACTGAGTGGATAATTTCAAGATGTGTTACACCCATCCAAGATGTGTTGCCCTGAACATTCATGCGCTCATTTTGATGCTTTTTCCCAGAATGTTCTCGTTTCCTGCTATGGTGAGGTGGTTAGCTTAGACACCTGCTAGAGCTCTTACCATAAGTCTGCTGCAGTCTTCCTAAAGGGAGACAGACCCACATGGAGTTCTGAGCGCATGTTGGGCACAGGGCAAAAAGCCCTTCTCGCAGTGATCCTGCGGATACTTATCTCCTCACTTTGTAAGTGAGGACAGGCACCAGGAGATTTAGGAGCTTACCCAGGGTTGCTTAGGACTCTTTTCTAACTTGTAAATGTGAAACCATGATCACACCAGGAAAAGGAACAGTGAATTAACGTTAATATCCAGTGTTCGAGTTCCCTGGTTGGTCTTTTTTTTTCTTTCAGCGGGTGGTTTATATACAATCTGGTTTGTTTGCAAGAGTAAGTTTTACTCTGTTTCAGAGTCTCATGGATTATGAGATGACATTGATGCAGGTAACGGTCTGCTTACTCTTCATCTGTCCATGGTGAGGCTTAGCAAGACAAAGATGCTTGCTTGCCTTTAAAATGAAAACTACATGCTTTGTTATTTCTTAAAATTGTACACTCCCAGCAAAAACAAACAAGCTCCCCCCGCCTCCAATTTTCCTAAAATAACCTCAAAGACATTAAACCAGTGATAAGGTTGTTTGGAATGAAGGACGGAGTTAGAGGGAAGTCAGTAGCAGAGTGGACAAGCAGGAGGTGACCTAGCTGGACTGGACTAGGACAGGACTTGGCATGGACCTCAGTGGAGAACTCTTTTCCTCACGGGCTGTTTTGTTTGTGTGCCATTTAGTGAGAACGTATAACATCTTATACCTTGATTTTAATATTAAGTATTAGGTTATGGAAACAGTAACTAACAAGAATACTTCTCTTTTGACTAGCTCAGGTGAGTTAGAACTCACTCAGGCTTCTTGAGTAACAAGTTCTAAGAGTGAATAAAAGTCCCAAGAACTATAGATAGTATTTTACCTCCAAGAATAGGGAGATGGGAAGCAGTTTAGAAAAGAAAATTTGCAAAAATGTGTTTGTTGAAGTCAGTAGATACCACCATACGTATTATCAGCATAACATGTTACTAAGTAAGACCACCAATTAGAGTGCAGATGTTCAAAGTTGACGTCCTAGTCTATACCAGCACACTCGGTTTGTGGTCTTACAGAGGTGTAAGAGGAAGAATCTTGAGCTTTCTTCCACCAGAAGTTGGAAGGATCTGAGCTTGAAGGCTGAAAACAAGAAGCTAGCACTGAGCAGGGGAGGAAGCCTGAGATGAGGTAAAATAAAGAAAGGAGGAGGAGGCCACTCCAGCAAGAGAGGGAGTTTAGGTCACGCTATCTGCATCTTGACATGGAGGTGTGGGATTGCTGTGTATTTGTCATATGGGGCAGAGTTTCGCTTATTTGGATTTTTTGCATGTTTGTTTACAATCCCTGTGGGAAAAATGAATAAGCATAGCTAGAAAAAATCCCAGAAACATTTCCTATAGCATTAGAGTCACCTTAAGTTAGAAGACACAACAGCATCGTTCACAACAAGAACACAAAACATCAGTTGTTTAGAACTTGGCATCTATGTGATTGTATCAAAACTTCAGTCTCCCCAGTGTTAAGTGAAGGCTTTTTTAGTTTCTCTGCTGTGGTTTCACTGGTTCCTCCTGCTCTTGCACAGACTGTGTTTTCCAGAGTAGTTTCTGAAAACAACCTTCTACTTTGCCGAGTCTCGTTCTCTGAGGGCTGTAGAGCTGGGGCATTTGGAGTGGAATGGGGCTGGGAACAGCTGCTCCACACCTGCAGGCCCCACAGTACCTGGGAGCGCAGAGCACGCCTGGAAGTCTCGCAGGGGCCAGAGGTGTCCCTCACGGACTTCTCTGTGCACGTTCTGTCTCATGCTCAAAAGGATGTAGCGAAATGTCTATTTGGGACGCTGAGCAATAAATCGGTTTTTTTTTTTTTAATTTATTTATTGTGCATACATAACTGGGGTACAGGCCAGAGGCTCAGGGGCGGTGAGAGGCTTCACCAGAGACAGAGTGGGGAACAGAACAGGCAGA
>NW_004567130.1:15202280-15203474 GCF_000260355.1 Condylura cristata
GCAGGCGGCAGGCGGGAATCGAACTCATGCGGAAGTGGCTTCAGATTCTCAGTGCTGTGCTTTAACCCGCTGCGCCACCAGGGAGGGCCACATTCAGTTTTTTTAAGGGGAGTCTTTCCTTAAAGTTGAGCATGAGATGTCAGGGTTGGAAGAGATGTGTTGAGATGATGGATTCATGTGAGTGGAGGGAACTGGATGTTCTTTCTTCCTGGGGTATTAGAGAGCTCACATACTACAGAGGGCTTTTGGGGCTCTGGCATGTGTACTTAGGAACAGCAGCCACAATCAATTTGCAAAGGCTTGACTACTTCTATTTAAAAAGATCCTCAAACTACTAATAAATGGCAAGCATTTAAAAGATATTTGTAAAGAGTAGGATTTCCTTCATAAAGCTTTCATTTGGGGCAAATTCTGTGAATTCTCCTATTTGCAGAGTTTTGTTTCGCAGGGAATGGTGGCCCTTGTTAGGCGTATGTGAAAGGTTGACCTGCATAGGTGAGAACGGGAAAGCAGAGGAGCGGCTGTGCAGGCAGGTGAATCAGACCTGCATGGCACACCAGCGGTTGCTTTAGGTAGATCCGTGTCGAGCCTGGCTATGCCTTGCCCCGTGGGCCCCAGCCCTGGGAAGCAGACCCCGGCCCAGGCTGTGGTCCAGGGATGTGCCGTCGGCCGCCCAGCCCCAGAGTGCTGCCTGTGTGCAGCGCGTTCCCTAACTGTGGCGGCCTCCCCGGTGGAGGGGTGGAATCTGGTCTGAGACTCAGCTCAGTCTCTCACTTTCAGGGTACGTCTGCGAAAGGAAGGACCTGCTGGTGAATGGCTGCTGTGACGTCGGCGCGGCGAGCACGAGGCAGTTCTGCTGTGACGGCTGCCTGTCCAACGGCTGCTGCGGTGCGTACGAGCACTGCGTCTCCTGCTGCCTGCAGCCCAGCAAGGTCAGAGCTGCTCCTTGGGCCGCGCCGCTCTTCTTCTTGCCTTTGTTTTTGATGTGTGAGGTTGTCTGGGTGAGATCCTTTTGAGAGTAGAACTGAGACAGGAGCTTTGTGGGTGTCAGGAATTAGTGCTGGGAAATGGCATCTATCTGTAAGGAAAGGAGGGGAACCCTGTTACCTGCATGTGTGCTTTTGCAGAGCGGACCACTCTGTGGTCAGCTGCTCCTGCTCATTGGATTGCTCTTGGATCAACGCGCCCCCCCCC
>NW_004567130.1:15203574-15208552 GCF_000260355.1 Condylura cristata
CATCCCCATGGCCCTGTCAGCGTTGTCTTAGTTAGGAGAAACAGCCAAGGTTACCTTGGGCCAGCTTAGTCTGCAATATATTACAGGTGCTAATTTTTGTTTCCATAGCAACTGCTCCTGGAGCGCTTCCTCAACCGGGCAGCCGTGGCCTTCCAGAACCTCTTCATGGCAGTGGAGGACCACTTTGAATTGTGCTTAGCTAAATGCAGGACTTCGTCCCAGGTCAGAAGCTGTGAGACCTGTAGCTTGGGGGTGAGCCGGGTCTAGAAGAAAACTTGAAAAAATGTGTATCTGTTCAAAGCCTCCTCAGCTTATATTCCTAGCTGGTTGGCACTTGACTTTAAGTGGAAGCTTACCTTATTTTAAGCTGGGGTGGTGTTTTCATAATCCAGTTCCTGAAAGACAGTCTCACTTTGAAATTTGACCGAGACTTCCCAGCTACCACTTGTTTAGTTAGTAGTAGTTTGTTCTGCCACTTACTCAAGGGGAGGCGGCAGGTGGCTGTTTAAAAATACAGAGAAATCTGTAGGTTGTCAGCTTTCTGTTGGCATGCTTTGCTTGTGGGCGCAGCCATGGCACCTGCACGCTGAACCGTGCACAGACCAGTTTGGGCATGATGCCCCATGATGGCACTGGGCTGGGATGAGAAATGGGATTCACTTGTCTCATTCTCGGGAACTCTTGTGCTGGTTGCCTGGTCCTGCAGTCCATCTTTAGATTTCTGCCTCTTGTCCTGCCTCTGCCTTGCTCTTCGTGTCGTCAGCATCACCGGTAGCTGTTTCAAGGTTTATGTCCTGAGCACCTGCATACGCGGACGCCTGACGCGCTTGTGCTGAGCGCTTTCCACTCGAATGGGCTTGAAAGGGAGCACGGAGGAATCCGTGCTGGCCACTCTCAGTGATTCAGTTTCTCTCCTTCTGAGAGCTGCTGTGGGAAAGACAGTGTTTTCTTTCTTTAGCTGATGAAATCCAGGTGTTCTTTCCAGTGGTTGGTGAAGATACTCAACTTTCTGTCTTTTTATTGTAGAGATTGTCCAGTTGCCAGTTTACTTTGATTGCAGCGTCCCACTTGGCAGTCTGTCTGTAACTTGGATTAATACTGACAATCTAACTGTTTAGCGTTGCTCTTGGAGTAATTAATGAACTCTGGACTAGCCAAAAACCCAAGTTGCTTGTGTGAAAACACTTTGCTGAAAAGTTAGCCATCAGGAATGATTCTGTTTTAGATCACACTTCCGGTTTGCTTAGCCAAATGAGGCTTGGGACATTGTGTGACTTGGCTTGCGTGCAAGTCTTAGGTACATACAGCCGGGAAGGCGGCAGGAAGAGCTCCTCGTCGTCTCCACAGGCTTCCGTAGCACACTGGACCTCGCAGGGGAGGTCTTAATCTGACTTCAAATGATTTGAGAGAAATTAGTTGTCTTGATTGCCCAGGTCGCAGCGAGGTTGTTACATGCCACGTTCATGCTCTTTGCTGGCATGTGTGTTGTGCTTCCTCCCTGTCTCCATGCGCCTGGGGCCTTTCATGACACTGGAGGTGGGTGCGGCCAGGCCCCCGCAGGAGTGTGCCGCGGCCAGGCCCTGGCTGCTGTTGGGAGAGGGAGGTGCATGAACGTGCGCGCTCTCACTGTGTTCTCGTCTCCCTTTTGCCAACAGAGCGTGCAGCATGAGAACACATATAGGGACCCCGTAGCCAAGTACTGCTACGGAGAGAGCCCCCCTGAACTCTTCCCTGCGTGATGGGTGCAGAAGATGTGCTGCCTGAGCAAGGCCATGCTGAAGTTGGAACTCGCAGCCTGAAGCCAGGCCGCGGCGTCCTCCGGCCCGTTGAGGAGATGGGGCGCTGTGCGGAGACCTTGGCTGTGGCCATGTCTCGTGTTGTCCTCTGGCTTCACTCCCCGCCTGGTCTTACCAGCTGGAGCTGTTCTGGGAACCAGCCTAGAACCCCAGCGGTCACTCTCCGAAAAGAGGTGTGGCCAGCCATGGTGTGGGTGCTCCTGGGTGCTGCCGCTGGGGTTTGCAGCTGCCCCTGCGGGACCTGTGGCTGCTCGATTCTCATCCGGGCCTTCACTCTGAAGTTATTTATTGGATATTTTGGGAATAGTGGGAAAATTGCAATGTTTTATATAGGAAAATGCCTTGCCTCTAGAGTTGAATATA
Organism: Condylura cristata; assembly: GCF_000260355.1. Classification (NCBI taxonomy): domain Eukaryota; kingdom Metazoa; phylum Chordata; class Mammalia; order Eulipotyphla; family Talpidae; genus Condylura; species Condylura cristata. The sequence goes on from NW_004567130.1 coordinate 15,205,734, forward strand.
TTCATGAAAATTGTTTTGTGTTCTTGAGTTTCATGACTTACCATTGTCCTTTTACCCAGATAAAATATTTGACCTCTTAGGCGTTCTCTCAAGGTATAGTTGCTTTGGGTTTTGTTTTAGCAACATCTTCAGGAGTGGGCCCTGAACCCCGCGTCCTACCCAGAGGAATAGTCTAGAACCTCGAAGCTGCAGTTGTGCTAAGGTGGGGTGGCCTTCCAGACGCGGCACGGGGTGCCCGTAGCTTCTTTCCAGCAGGCTTTCACTGTGCTTGTGTGCACATGCCAGCACCCCTGACCCAGAAATTCTGACCCACTGTCCTGGGGCCTTTGTCCCCAGTCCTGTGCCTCTTGAAAGGCCTGGGACAGCGTGCGCCTCAGGAAAACCCGCAGCTTCTTCCCCTCGCCTCCACATGGAAGCCCTGTGTTAAGGCGATTTCTGAGCAGAGCTACATGTAGCACCTGGCTGTAATGGACTGTCCTTTATTGCTTCCTACTTTGGGTGGATAACATGTCGAAACTTGGCTTCCCAGTGATTTGCAAAGAAGAAACCTAGCCTTGTGGTTGGGAACTTAGGTCTGCCTGCATGGGGACTGTGGGTGACCACGGGGCTGCAGGCTGCTGGGCCATCTGTGAGATCCCCCCATGCAGTATGACATGAAGTCTTTCTGGGTCAAGGGGAACAGGGACTGTCCTCAGGTCAAGATGCTGTGTCCCTCGCACAGCCACTGTCTGGTCTCAGGAGTCACTGGGACAGACCACCTTACCTGGCGGCCTCCTTGGCCCCAGGACTGGGCACGGTCTCTTTTAGTTTTTGGCTGTTCAGGTTGCTGACCTGGTCCAGGCACTGGTTTCACCATCGCTCTCAACAGTTTTTTTCCCCCATTGGATCCTTTTCTTGGGACCTCATTGGCCTTCCAGTATATTCTGCAGTATGTCGTCATAGCATCCTAAACCCCTGTTAGTGCATACACTCATCTTCCCAGAGTAGTCTGTTCTCCTAAATAAACGTTTTTAATATTAGATCCCAAGAAATCTACCCAGTTTCCACTGCACTCTGTGCTTGCTGCGTGTACTCCCCAGCACTCAACAGGCACGCAGGTGGAAGGCGTGTGCCAGTGCCTGTCTCCTCCTCTCCAGTGCTCCGCGGCTCCTGAATGTCTCTTGCCGATTGTCACTAGGACCAGCCTTCTTGGTGTGTATTTGAACTCCTGAGCAACATGTAACACATTTAACATAAAGACAGTTTCTACCTCAGATCAACTCAAATCTGTTTCGCGTTTCCAGGGCTTTTGCCATCAGTACCCACGACTGTGTGAGAGAAGGTTAATCTCAATGTATCCCTCAGCTCGAAGGTGAAGAAACCGAACCTGGAGTGACTTCCCAAGTCCCTGCTGAGATGGGCAGAACCAAAACAAAACAAAAACTTCACCGCCAGGCCCGCTGGCCTTTCTGCCACCTCACTGCTCTAGCGCTGACTCCCGGAAACCTCTCCCAGGAAAGCAACTAGTTTTCAGTTGTCCAGGAGCAAGTGGGGGGAAGGCGGCCCAGAGAGCCACACTGGTCAGTAATCCAGAGGTCATTTCACTTCATTCTGGAATGTGTTTTGTACTTAGTAAAGTAGGGGCGTTTGCAGTTTTGGAAGCTCACCAGGCTGCAGACTATGATGACGCCCCCAAAAAACCCCACTCCCTAGCCCTCCAGCCCTGCATCCCTACCTGCTGTCCACACTGTTCTGTTCCTGGAGCGCTTGACTGGGGGTTTCTAGAACAGGGACCCGAGTATGTCAAAGTCTAGCAAAATGTGTGCTATCTGCTAGGATTCTAGGAAAAGGTCAGAGAAGGGGTAAAAACAAACTTAATTTACACAGAAAATTTACTAGTTATTAAAGGTTTGGGGCTAACAGTAATTGGGTGATTGAGCCGTTTTGCCCAATTCTGATTCACTGGAACTGTTAGCTCCCTGCCTTAACAGGGAAGGCAGCACACAGGTGCCCTCAGTTCCTGCGCCAGGTCTGGTACTGGTGGCCTGAGATGGAGGGATGTTGGGGTGGTGGGGCAGATCCCCTGGGGCTGTTCTAGGAAACACAGCTGCTAGGATTCTGCAGCTCCTTGGAGCTGACTTGGGGCCCCTCGCTTCAGTTGGTGTGGCCGCAAGGGAAGCGTTGCCAGGTCCCAGGCAACGGTTTCCCAATCACTGGACTCACAGATTGGATCGTTGGTGTGCAGTGATGTGCTTACTGGGTCTGCTCTCCTTGGGAGGGGATCGGCTAGCCAGCAGTGTGGCCGTGGCCCTCCTCCGTTCCCGTCTAAGTTTCAGGCCCATCATCCATCGAATGGGCTTGCCTCCACCTCTCAGGTGGCCGAGGACCTGGAGAGGGCCCCTGGGTGGCACACAGCCTATGTCTGCTCGGCTGGTGGGGACCCCTGGGCCTCAGGAGTCGGGTGGTGATGACAGGGCTCTTGCTATTTTTGCTTGTACTTTTTAAAGAACTTATGCTGAAACTTAAAAAGAATTTCAGGTAATGTGGAAATATGTAAAGGTGGAAATCATAACCTCCAGTCACATGACCAAGAGATAAGCCCAATCTTTTTTCTCTTTCCTCCTGACTTTCTTCTTTTTCTTTTATTTCCCATTGTCACCTAGTTTTTTTTTTTTTTTAATTTATAACAGTTTATTTTTACATCATTTTGTACATTTTTTTCCCCCATCTCAATTGTACCCTGCGGGTCACCAAGTCACCCGTGTGCCATCACCATAATCCCATGCACTTCCTACCCCACCCCCCCCGTTTTTGGTCCCATTCCCCACTCCACCCCCACA
>NW_004567130.1:15210407-15255484 GCF_000260355.1 Condylura cristata
GGCTTTTTTTAAATCTCTTCTTCTTCTGATTGGTTGTTTGTGTATAGGAAAGCCTCTGACTTTGTGTGTTGATTTTTCTATCCTGCTACCTTGCTAAACTGGTGGATGGTTTTGATTAGTTCCTCTGTGGAGCTTTTAGGGTTTTCCATATAAATTAACATATCTTCTGCAAATAAGGATAGTTTTACTTCTTTCCCTATTTGGATTCCTTGTCTGCCTCTAAGAACTACTTTTGCCACGTTGAGTCTCACCTACAGTATGTGGGAGTGTCTCTTTTGCCATATCCTCAGGAACCCCACACTATCATTTTTAAATTCTTTGCTGCCCAGTCTCAGTGTTCCAACTTGTATTTACTTAATTTCTAGTGAGATGAACCCTCTTGTTTAACTTGGCCATTTACATTCAAATATGGTGACTGGCCCATCCTGTGTGGCACTAGGCTGACAGGAGACCTTATTTGGTCACAGCTGGGGGAGAGCAGGGCGGAGGCCAGAGAGGCTGCTGCTTGTCCTCCAGGGCTCAGGGCAGTCCCCATGACACAGTCACCCAGAGCTGCCTGGCCCGAGGTCAGCTGTGCTGAGGTGTCGGCCCCCTCCAGGCTCATGTCTCCCCCTCCTGTTTGTTAAACAGAAGCACGCAGGAGCTGAGTGCTGACTTTATCATTTCCCTGCCCTTGCCTTTGGCTGTGCTGAAGTGCTGCTGATTAAATTATCCTGAAACCCCACAGGACCAGTGATTTCCTTGCAGGTATTTACCAGCCAGTGCCGCCTCCAGGAGATAGCTCTGCCACCGGGTGTCTGAGCAGGCACCCTCCTGGGGGTGGAGTGACCTGGAGGTTTCTTACAGCTCCTGACCCCCAGCACAGATTTGCAGCTCTGGAGAGAGTGGAAATGTACTACAGAGTCCATCTGGAAACCCACCATTCTATAAGTAGTCAGCACAGAGGAAGTAGTAATAAATAAAAAGAAGCGGGTGGGCTATGAGTTTTCCCACAGGGGCTTTGCTGACAACGCCCTGTCATGTTGGTGGCTTGCCTTCGGGCTCTACCGGTGTGGATTCTTTTTGCCTAGTTGGGGTGAGCAGAGTTGGGGGTACAGTTTAGGGAACTGGTATCCCTTGCCCAGTCATATGGCTGCTGCCTTCATTGTCCTGTCTGCTTTCATGGGCGCCGGAGGAGCCATCAGCATGGGCGGTCGGGTCAGCTGTGAGTGGCATGAGCCCGTGAGGCCCATGGGTGCCCAATTCTGACCCAGCAGACCCTCTTGCTTCCCTTTGTGTGGAGGGCCTGATTTGTGTCTGATGTGGTAGCTGAGCCACCGGGCTTTGAGTGAAACCAGAGCGTACCCTTTCATTTAACATACAACTCACCGGTCACAGCCAGTGGGCGAATGGGTTAAGGTTAACTGTCAAATACTTGACCGGGAGTTCATTGTCATTGCTCCTCAGGACTGCATGTTCTGTGGACTGGAAGGACCAGCACATCCTTCTCAGGCATGTACCTTTGCATGTGGATGTCGCCATAGTTTCTGCTGGGTGGCTCTTCAGGCTCTGCTCCGTTCTTCCTTACGTTCTGTGTGTACCGTGGTATCTGCAGGCCACAGTGGGCCGGTATCCAGTTAACAGAATCCAAAGTCGTGTTGTGGCAACCATTCAAATTCAAGATTCCAGTGAGGCCACACCTCACTGTTCTAAGGAACAGTGTGATGTGTGTATGTATGTGTGTAACTGTTATGAACGATGTGATTCCTGAATGATGTGATTCATAGCCTAATTTTATTGACGAACGTACAGGGTTATTTATATGCCTGGAGTAAACTAACCTCTGTGGCTTTAGTTTCCTCATTTCATGAGGAGCAAAAAGCCTACTCTTGTTGTTTTGTTGTTGTTTTTTTTTTTTTTTAAAAGATTTATTTATTTATTCATTCATACAGAACTGGGGTACAGGCCAGAGATGCGGAGGGTGAGAGAATTCACCAGAGACAAAGCGGGGAGCAGAACAGGGAGATCGACCAAGTACACTGCTGAGGGGAGCAGCGGGCAGGTCAGGAGAGGTCTGCCACGCCATGTGGATCTCCTCCGGGGCAGGCGGGAATCGAACTCATGCGGAAGTGGCTGAAGCTTCTTAGTGCTGTGCTTTAACCCGCTGCGCCACCAGGGAGGGCCTGTTGTTGTTTTTTTTTAAAGATTTATTTATTCATACAGAACTGGGGTACAGGCCAGAGGTGCAGGGGCAGTGAGAGGAATCACCAGAGACAGTGTGTGGAGCAGAAGAGGCAGATCCATGAAGTACACTGCCGAGGGGAACAGCGGGCGGGTCAGGTCAAGAGAAGTCTGGGGCACCATGTGGTCACCTCGGGCAGGGATCAAACCTCACACTGAAGCGGTTGCGGCTCACCTGCAGTGCTGAGGCGACCTGGCTGCAGCTCACCTGCAGTGCTGAGGCGACCTAACCCCGTTGTGCCACCAGGGAGGGCTGATCCTACCCTTGTTAAAGCAAGACCAGCGCCTGTCCTTGGTGTCAGTTCTCACAGGTGACCAGCCATCTATGGGGCTGGTTGCCCTTCAACCAGAACTTCTAACTCTAGTAAGGATTCAGTTGGGCTCAGCTTATCTTGCCTCTACCTCCTCAGGTTCAACCAACACCATCTTCTCTGCTGGGACCAACTTACCAGGTTGCTTCACTTTGTACCTGCGAAAACAGTGGCTGTGTTCTCCACCCCCAGAAGTAGCACCTTTGGGCAGGGCACACAGACCCGCCCCAGGGAGCTGCCTTCATCCAGGGCTACATGACCTAGGCATGCTTCACCTGAGAGACCAGAGCATCTCGGAATTCCTGATAGGTCTCCTGTAGTAGTCCTCACCATTCGCTTCTTTTGCAATTATAAAAAAAACCTTAAAGTGTAGGAATACCATTTTTAAATGCAAGAAGTGACCAAGTCGGGCCAGATTAGACTCCAAGCCACCAAAGACAGCTACCCAGTCAGGTTGGGATGTCAGTTTTGCGTAGAAATGTGTACTTTGTATTCACACGTAAATCAGGGTAGAGTCTTGCTGGAGGAATTCAGTCTAATTACAGCTAATTAATTTACAGAGCAGGAAAGCCACATTTTCCAGCATCCTCCGGCCTCTAGAATCAGGCAAGTCAGAGGCAAATCCTTTGGTGATTGTGAGCAGGTTTGGCTTTGCATTTCTGCACTGATTTTTACACAGTGCAGGAAGAAAAGCTTTTTGTTCTTCTCAAATAAAGTCATTGACATTCTGCCTTGGTGACAGACATTCCTGCCTCAGCAGGGGAGGAGAAAAAGCATTCTAGGCAGGCAGACTCCCCTTTGTTGAGCAAAAGACTGGGAAGCCTGCTCCAGATTCCTAAGCCTGTAACTAACTTCAGGGAAGCACTAATGAAAAAATTTTAAAAATACATGAAACAGTTGGGAAGGAACTGTCGATCACCTGGCAAGATGTGTGGGCTACAGTGAAGGCATCTCAGGCCCCCCCAAAGCCACCTCCACTGTGTCAGGCATTTGGGCTATGTGATGCTCTTTGAGAGCAGTTTTTACAGACGCCTCTATGTCCAGCAGTCCCCAGTGGCCGGCGCTGGGTGAACTGTGCTCTGCCTGTTGTCCCGATGGGGCTCAGAAGCCTGGACAGCCCCTCGCTGGTCTGTGTCCCCTGAGAGGTTTGCGTCTAGGCAGCAGCTCCGGGTGCATCTGGAACTCTGCCGGCAACCTGCCCAGGGCCACTTGCAAGCTGGGAGGAATAGTCTCACAGCCGCTTGCTTCCAGTCCACCAGGTCATTCATTTGGCACAAGTGCACACATTGACCTGATTTAGCACAGGGAAGAACTCTGGAGTCAGTCGGATGTGACCTTCAAGTCCTGTCTTCCTGCTGCAGCCTTTCAGTCCTCAGGACAGCCACCTCATTAATGATGCTCGCGGGTGCAATTTCAAGGGAGCACGCAGATGGGAGAGGTGATAGCTGAGAACGAGGTGCTGGTGGACGGAGATACTGACAGTTGCCATCTCCGCCGCTTGGTGGCGCCAGTTCCATAGGATTTCTGTCCTGGGCATAGTCCTTGTCAAGAGATGCTGGGGCCTGGGCTGTGTCGCCCTGAGACAATGAAACTTTTCCCACAGATCGAGAGGCTCTGAGGGTGATGACAGGTGAGGACTCTGCTGTGGGCCCCCCTGTGCTGTACACAGGACTGGACATGGCCTGACGTCTGCCTGGCTCAAGACTGGGGGCTGCCTCTCCCACTGCCCAGCATGAGATGCCCCGTGGGTCTCTTCACCATCCTCACCCAAGCCAGGGAGCACCTTTCTGCCGTGCATCTCTCTGCAGAGGCATCCCCTTGGGGTTTTAGAGACTAGGGGTGCACAGGCTGAATATTTTTCATTATAGTAGTTTATTTTTACATCATTTTGTGCCTTTTTCCATCTCAGTTGTAATCCTCGTGGACTTCCCATCACAATTCGCCCATGTGCCACCACCATAGTCCCAGTGCACAGGCTGAATTTTGCAGAGGCCCCTCCACTGCGTGGTGGAGTGGCAGGCGTGTGGCTGTGGCAGCCCCTGCCTCGGTGTCCTAGGGAGCAGTGAGACTAAAGGCCTGGCGTTTCCGCCCGCACCCCCACCCCTTGTGAGGCATGTGGGCTTTAGACGCGTGTTGCAAGGAAACAGACTGGGTCAGGTACTTGTGACTGTCTTGGATCTGGAGGTTTGCCCTTGCAATATCACAGGTATGTCAGCCCTGCTCTGCACTCCAAGGGGGAGGCTGTCAGTGGGGACAGGTTTTGTGTTTGCTCTGAAAAGTGCAGTTTGGCCTGAGGCAGGATCATCCTTGATTTAAGCAAAATGTTTGCCCCTCCCGGGCTTTCCCTGTAAGACGGGTTGTGTTTCCACAACCCTGGTGAGAGGGCTGTGTCTTGGTGTTCACTGGGATGGATTGAGGGGTGTATGTCCCCCCTGCCGTCATTGCAGAAGTCCCAATCTCCATGCCTCGGAATGTAAGCTATTTGAGAAAGACCTTTAGAGAGGCGAATGAATGAAAAGGAGGCCATTAGGATAAGGGCTATCTAAGACAAGGGATTGGAGAAGGGGACATCCACCACTGAGGAGAGAGGCCTCACCTGCCCTCAGGAGAAACCACCTGCCCTCACCTGGATCTCCGACTTCAGCCTCCAGCACTGAGGGTGCATTTCTGCTGCTTAGTCTGCCCTGTTAGCCGGGTTTTGTTCTGGTGGCCTTTACTGACTAATCAGTGCCCTTGCAGGTAGTGAGTGCTGAGTTAAGAGCATGCTCAGACTCCGTGGGGGGCCAGTTCTGTATAGTTCCAGCATCTGCCTTTTCTGGGCCAGCTGCCCAGCAAGGGCAAAAAGAGAAATAATCCCCCATGTTAATGCGAAGCATCAGTGGCATTTACACTGCTTTTCCCTCAAAGGATGCAAATTCTAAAATAAAATTTTCATATGCGCTTTAGGCAAAGAGTACTTACTGATATTTAGTGATATATAATATGTAAATCAATGACAGTCGTTTCTGAGTGTTAGATAGAATGATGCATTAGAAGTGGTTTCTGCCTTCAGATAATAACATCTGCTGGAGAAGATAGGCAATTATACCACTGTCTATAATGCAGATTATACACGTACACAATGAAGCAGGCAGGAAGGACCTACAGAGCGAAAGGACATGTTTTTAAATACACATATATGTCTCCCAATTGTTTCTCATCGTGAAAGAACACATTATAAAAACTTAGAATGTTGCAGAAAAAAGAATAAAAACTTTCATAACTCCCCACAGAAGTGTAGCGCTTCTGTTCTTTGGTGTATATTAGTTTACACACATACACTTAAATACTAATGTATCTAACAAATTTTTTTTTCCTACTACAAAAATTAAATTTCGTAACCAAATGAATGGCTCTTGAATGGACATTGGAGGACACATTGGAGGTCACCAAGCAGAGAAAGTGTCAAGTGTGTGTGGGTGTGGCTTTAGGGTGCCAGGGTCGGGACAAGTTTGCTGTTAACATATTTTCAGTTCTCCGGTATGCACCTATGGGTGGAATGACTGGGTCATGTGTCATGTTGGTAAATGCTGTCTTTTCCCTTTTGGGGAGCTGCCAGATTATTTTCAACAGCTGCTACATACATATTCCATGCCCACTAACCACGAAAACGTAGCTATTTCCCTCGGTCCTTGTCTACACTTGTTACTGTCTTTTTTAGTGCAGACACTGGTTAGATGTGATATCTCACCATAGTTTTGTCTCACATAGTCCTGATGGCCAATGACAATGGAGACATCTTTTTATGCCATTATTGGCTATTTCTGTGTCTTTGAAGATGTCTCTCTTAATTCTTTGCCTGTTTTCAAATCGGGTTGTCTTTTAGTGTTGAGTTGTTCTTTGAATTCTTGGTATATTTTGGATATAAGTCCCTTATAAGATAAGTGATTTTCTTTTTTACCATTTTGGATACAAGTCCCTTATAAGACAAATGATTTTTTCCCCATTTTGTGGGTTGTCATTTCATTTTCTTGATGGTGTTCTTTGAGGCATAAGTTTAATCTTAATGAACTTCAATTTATCTAATTTTTCTTTTGTCTCTTTTGTTTTCATTGTCAAGTCTTAACATCATCACTTGATTTTTAATGACTAATATTCCTTGGGGTGAATGTGCATAAGAATATAATTATTTGATCTTCATTTGCATAATGTCTTTGTTTTAAATGTGTTCTCCCCCCCCTCCCATGGATCTTTATTTTGGTGATGCTTGGAGTTGGTGACCTCAAGCTGTTTGCAACCTTGTTATTCCACATGTCTCTTTTTCTTCCCCACAAGTGTATACAGTGGCATTTAGACCTCTACAGAAGTCTCCAAACCACAACTTCAGGCATCCTCTCTGCCCTTGTCATTTCATTGCCAACAGTTGCTCTGATGCAACCTTGCAGAGGAATGTCGCCATCTGCTGGCAAGCTGGGAAAATGCAATGTCAGGAACTAGGGTTCTTCCAAGGCAGGTTGTCAAGTACCATCATTCTGGCCCCCTCCTGTTGCTATGTCAGTCTTCCCACCTTTGGAAGTGGGTTTTAAATATTAGACCTCGTACTGAAAATCAGACTGTTTCTATGAGGCAGGGAAGCTTGTGTAATTCTTGTTCGTGGCCAACTTTCGATACATGAAAAACTTTATCATTGAGTCGGAGTCCATGCTGTAGTACAGGCCAGGCAAGGAAAGCAACAGATGCTTCCTTGTGCCACACTGGCATGGTATTTGTGGAGTCCCTGATGCTCCTGATCTCTTTCAGGTGAGTCATTCTACCTGCTTCTCCCAGGTGTGCATACTGTCCCCACTCTGCTTAGTGAGGAGGCTGGGGCTGGAAATAACTGACCTTGTTTATTTTCCAAAATGACAACAACTTTCTTCTTCTTTTTTTAATGAATGGAAGAACATCTAGAGTGTGAAGTCATCAGTGGCTAGTTCTATTGAGAGTTATTCTCTTGTGCTTTGAGGTTGCAGTTTGCAAATGGGAGGTTTGTGGCAGCCCACGTCCATCAAGGTGACCGCCAACAGCACGTGCTTGCATTGTGTCTGTCACATTTAATTAAGGTGGAGGCACTGATATTTTATACATAATGCTATTACATACTTAGTAGGTTATAGTATAGTGTAAACCAAAAAAAGAAAAAAATTTGTGTGACCTGCTTTGTTATGACGTTTGCTTCATTTCAGGGGTCTGAACCAAATTCACACTTGTCTCTGAAATAATTACTCACTCTGTGTAATGTCTTCCACTGTAACTTAACACAAGTATTTATTGAATGGATGGAGAAGTCAGTGGCTTTGGTGTCCTGACTCCTGGTCTGCCTTTTTTTAAACACACCTAGCTCCTTCCCTAAATGTTACTGACACCTCAAAAAATACTTGAGATGTTGTTCAATGAGGGAAGGGGTGTTTAGACCTTTTCTTTCCATCTTCTGAAAGATTTTTATTAAAAAGGGTAGAAATGTGATTTTAAGAAAGTTGCAAAAAAAAAAAAGTATGCATGAATACTCATAGTAAAAATATTCAAAATCCCCCCCCCCCAATAGGAACAACGCAGTGCGTGAATGGAGAAACAGTGTGTGGTGTCCACGCAATGGAATATTACTCAGCCATGAAAAGGCAAAGTGCTGACCTGAGGCAGCCTGGGTGAACCTTGAAAATGTTACATAAGTTGCAAAAGACCACATATGGTTCCATTCATGTGAAGTGCTCAGAACAAGCAAATAGATGAACACGGAAGTAGATGAGTGGTTGCCTAGGATGGGAGGGGCTGGGGGAGATAAAGAGTGACTGGTAATAGATACGGAGTTTCTTGGTGTGTGGGGGGGAGTGATATTCTAAAACTGTGGGTGTGGTAGCACAGTGACACTAAGAATTGAATTTAAATGGGCTTGTATTTTGTAGCATATTAAAGCTGCAAATAAAGCAGCTCTTTACGCTCTTTTTAATATGTGCACAATGAGCTTGCTGAGGAGTGGTGTGTTTGTGTGTCTGGGGGTGGGGGTTGTGCTCGGAACCCTCCTGGAGGCAGTGGAGCCCAGTATTGTGAGCTGAGCTTCACTCCAGCCCTGCCCCTGACTTGTAGCAATCACTACACTGATACTTAATTGTTCTGAAGCTTAGTGTCCTTATTTGTAAAACTATCATGAAGAAATACCTTCTTCCCAACCTTTACTAGATTAAAAGTTTTTTGCACGCTCAACAGATACTCATTTCCATCTTGCAGCCTCTGAGATGCTCTGATCCTGTGGTTTTCAGGCTGGTGGAAGGACTTTCTTCCAAGTCCTTTTGCCTTCGGAAGCTCCTAGCTGAGCAGAATGTAAATGAGAGGTTGGATCTGAGTGGAAGGCCTGGCCAGGTGAGGAGTCTGTGGTGTGCCCTCAGCCTCTCTAAACTGGGGCCGTTGGAGCCCCACCGCAGGATCCCAGTGCTGTAAGTGGCCATTTGTGGGGCACACAGGCCTTGTCCTCTGGTAGACTCTAAAATAGCTGCAGCAACAGCAGACAGGTGCAAGCAATGTCTGGTCTGTGGTCTCCCCACCCAGCCTTCCCAGGTCAGTATTGGGGCCTCATGTACATGGGGGGTAGAAGGGGCAGTGGCGGAGCTCATCCCATATCCCCTGAAAGCAGGGGTGTCCTGCCTGCATATGGCCCCTTCCAAGTGGCCCACATCAACTGTGAATGGATAGAGGTGAATAAGGATGTGCTGGCGAGGCTGGAAGAACAGGTAAGGGCATCTAGGAAGACTATGTTATCCCCAAACCAGCTGCCCTGTTGCCCAGTGGGACCAGGGCAGGCTGACTCCATCCATGACCCCTGAACCTGTCCCTGCACCCACGTGGCCTGGTGAGCACTCCATCCCCTGGTCTTCTAAGCTCCCCATTGCCAAGAGGCCATACTCAGGGGTGGGTGGTGCTAAGAGAGTCCCCAAACACGGACTTTGTAGAAGCTGAGAATGGAGAAATGTTTGGGATAAATTGCAGGAGAGAGCTCATTCCACTGTTATGAAAATGAAATAAAGGCAGAAGATTCTGTTGAGTTTTGATGTTTCTAAATTCTTGCTTTTTACACTAGAGGCAAAAATCAAATTCCCTTTCCTTTAATAACCTTTCTATTGTCAGGCCTCCCTGGTGGCACAAAGGGTTAAGTCTCAGCACTATGAAGCTCTCCACATCCACTGCAGCACGAGTTTGATCCCCGGCCAGGGGCTGACCCACATGGCGCAGCAGACTTCTCCTGTCTCCCTGCTGCTCCCCTCAGCAGTGGATTTCAGCAGATCTGTCTGTTCTGCTCCCCACTCTTTCTCTGGTGAATCTGCTCATTCCCCACATCCCTGGCCCATACCCCAGCTCTTACATGCATAAATAAATAAATCTTGTAAAAAAATCTACTCTCCAGAGCACATATCTGCAGGCCTTCACAGGGGTCTGGTCTGACTAACCTAGACATGACCAGGGGACAAGGAGAGGTGTTGAGCTGAGAAGCAGGAATTGGAGATGTGAATAAGGGGGCCAGGACAAGGTTGGCAGCGAGGTCTTGAAAGACTCAAACTCAAAGCCCCCACCCTATTACACAAGTCATGTTGCCTATTTTATGTGCAAGGGAACACCTCAGAAGTGATCTAATTTGTGCAGGGCCAGGAGCTAGAAAGTCAGTGGGGAGTGGGATCCAGACCCAGGCCCGGCATTTCCCACTCTCCATGTGCCCCTGAAGCACATGGAGATGCAACACTGTTAGGCACGAAGCCACTCCCAATCCAGGCCTCCTGTGCGCTTTCTTGGGCTGGGCTGGCTCTTGCCCTGCCGACCTCAGGCTCTGGGGAGGACGCCTTTGATTCCGGTCACCTACGGAGGTTTCCTTCTCTGGGAGCTTCTTCTGTTTTCCTCGAGAGTGTTGAGTCCCAGAAGCCTCACTGATGTAGGTGCCTGGCTTGGGGCTGGGAGTGGTGGAACCCACTGAGGTGGAGGAGAATGTGTAGGCAGCTGGCAGGAGACAGCATTAGGCAGAGATGAGTGAGGTTCTCGGTAAGGGGCCAGGAGGTTACACAACCTATGTGGCAACTGTTTAATTCTGCTGGTGTAGCAAGACAACTTGTGTGCAGATATGTGTGGCTGTGTCCCAATAAAGCTTTATTTACACAAACAGGTTGAGGGCCACCTTCAGCCTGAGAGCCATAGTCTGGCAACCTCTGCTCTGTCTCCTTTCCTGGCATTGTCCCCAATTTTAGAGACCCAGGGCTAGAAAAGTTGGGCACTTTTTCTGATAAACGGTGGAGCCCCACCTTTAGAGATGGACCGCAACCAAGGGACAGCCACACTATTGGGAGTTCTAAGCTTCCAGTGGTTGCTGAGAAATGAAGATTCTCTTCTCTTCCCATTGTCCTTCAGTGGAAGGCTCAGTGTTTTCCTTCACTAATGTTGGCAAATTGCTTTGAGGAAAGTTGTAAAGTGTTTCATGTGACAAGTGCCAAGAATTCTAATTAGCTTTCCTTAAAGATACCACCTGCAAGTGTGATATTTTGTTGCTTCAGGTCCAAGCCAGTGAGAATAACCTGCAGATCAGGCACAGGTTTTTAAGCAAACATAACTGGCTAGAGAGAAACTTCTTGCCTCGACATCACATTTTCTCCCTTCTGTCGAGTCTTGATTCCTGCAGTAGGTATATTACATCTTGCAAAAGGAGGTATTTTCTCCATGAAAGCCTGCAGGGCCATGAAACAGATCGACTCATCCATCGGTTGCTCCCAGCGTCCATCGGTTGCTCCCAGCGTCGCCCTTTTGGGCTGTCAGCCGGTGCCCCAGAGGCCCTGCTGGGCGCCAAGGAGGATCGAGGAGGAGGCTGGCCCCAGCACGGCTGGCTTGCTGGTACCCGGTCCCAGAGAGACATGGGCACACTGCCTCACTCTGAACAGCTGGAGAGTGACTTTTCTCTCCAGCACTCCTGCTTCTTGAGGGGGCTGTGGTGACGGCGGCATCTGATTTGTGTCACCGTCAGAGACATGGACCTTGGCTACGGACCTACACTGACTTGGGTCTACAGGTGCTGGCAAATCTGGCCAGATTGTTGGGGCTGGGCCCGTATTCTGAGGGGGGGAGCAGGTGGGCCTGAAGCCGGAGTCCTAGGCCTGGCACTGGTGACCTCACTGCTGGACCGCTCTGTCACGGGGCTGTCCTTTGCTCTGTGGGGTGCTGAGTAGCATCCCTGGCCTCCATCCACTAGGTGACAGTAGCAGTTCCCCATAGTGCCAATCAAAAAATGCTTCCAGGAGGGACAGCCATCACCCCAGAGGGAACAGTCATGTCTTGTTAAGAGCCACTGCGTTAAGGGAGAGACTGTGGGTGTGGGAGCAGGAGAAAAGAGGTTAGGGGACTTGGTGGGCGATGGACAGGAGTCACTTTTCTCAGGGACACACTTGGGACCTGACTGACTGTAAGCCTCATGCCTGCCTCCGCTAAGTCTCCCCGCTCTTCCCTGCCCTCGACCGTGGCCACACAACTACCTGTCTTCTCTTGGCCAGAGCGCCTCGTCCTGGGCACTGGTGACGTTTGGGGCCAAGCGGTTCTCTGTGGTGGGAACTGTCCTGGATAGAGTGTGGAGCAGCATCCCTGGCCCTCCCCACCGGAGGCGGGGCACCCCTTCCCCGCCAGTTACCAGCAAAAACTGCCAGATGTCCCGCAGGGGCACTGTCACCTGACAGAACCTTTGCTGTCCCCTGCTTTAGTTTTCTTCATGGCACTGTTTGATAGGACATCCTATGTGCTTGTCCCCTTGGAGTGCAGGATCTTTGACTCAGCCCCTGCTCTGTTTCTAGGCCATTGACAAGTTAGTGGGTCGTGGATTTCCAGGCAGGACTGGCCCGCAGCGTGTGCTTTACTGCTTGTAGACATTAATGTTCTGTGCCTTGGGCCCTGCAAGTTGTTTAGTGTGGAGGAATGTTCAGGACGCCCAGCAAGAGTTCTGGCTAAAGGGCAGCTGCTCCCCACTCCCAGCCCAGGAAGTGCTTGCTGGGCTGGCGGGGATGGAGCCCCGGAGCCCGAGTCCCATGCGAGTCCCATGCGGAGGGGTGCCAGGCTCTGCTGAGTGTGCTCACCCCTGGCCTGCAGGCTTTGCGGCGTGATGGATTTAGGCTGTCTGAGATCTGAGGACATTCTGATTTCCCTTGGTGGGGACCTTGAGGATTTCCCTTCTGGCTAAGATGGCACCTAGAACTTGGCTCGTGAGGGGGTCTTCCTCCCACCCCTTCTCCCCCTCCCACGGGAATGGTGGGCTGGCAGGTGGGGCCAGGTCTTGCTCCTTCCAACACAATCTGCAGGGTTAGCTCCTTCACAGCAGGAGGGGGAATATGTAAACTGGTTCTTCCACTTGCGGGGAGAATGGCAAAGTACTTTGCTACAACTTGGTGCCCTGATCTGGGCGGTGCTATAACACCCGGCCCCCCTGGCCCCCCTTAGTCCTGAGGCAGGACTGAGTGAAGTGGGCAGTGCGCCTGGCCTCCTGGAAGCACGGAGTGGCCGCTATCACTTCTTCTCCTCAGCGGGCTTTCCATAACCTGCTCAGCCGGAGTCACCTGCCTCAGCCCATCCCTCCCTCCTTTGGCTCCTGCTGCCTCTTCGTGCCACTGTCCCCTCTTGGAGCCTGGGGCTGGCTCCCCGACTCTCAGCCCCGCACTCCCCTCCCAGCATGCTTATCTCATCACTGTGATTACACCGTATTAGCCACAGTGATTGTTCTCTGCCTTGGCACCTCATTACTGAAATAAAGTTAACATTAATGGGAGTCCTGCAGCTAATCCCTCTGCTCACCTTTCCTGAAAATGCATTCCGGTGATTAGCAGGAGAGACACATGCATATATTCATTTTAAAACCACGCTTTTCCTCCCCACCTCCCTTCCTTCCACCCACATTCACTGTGGAGATGGAGGCCAAGGCGCCTTTAAGCTGCCAACAGGCAGAAGAGGCCAGGCAGCCTCCGAATTGGGGCAGGACCGGACTCGGGGAGCAGACTTGTTTCCCCGTAGGAAAAGAAACATATCCGTTTCCTTTGGGCGGGCTGCCATTGAAAACAACCACCCACAAAACAAAAGGCCTTGCAGTGAGACAGCCCTGGGGTGGGGCGTCCTCCCTGGCCACCTTCTCTGCGAGATTGCTGGAACCACCACTCCCCACCCCTCAAAGTGCAGACCCCTTCAGGTGGGCGGGTGAAGCAGACCCTGCACAGGAAGGAGGGTGTCGGGAGGGCTGAGGAAGAGCTCAGCCCTGGGCCTCCAGCGCTGGCTGAGGAGCCAGCACCCCTGGCCTTCTCAGACTCCTCAGCAGAACTTGGGGTGCAGTGCCCTGCCCTGGTCCCCCAAGGAGCCTGCAGACAAATAAGCCATCCTCCTCAGGACTCTGGAGCTGGGCTCCCAGGTGTACTCAGGCCCGAGCGGTTCTTGCCTGTACTTTTCCTCTGTTGTGATTAAGATGGGAGGGCAGGGTGACTCCGTGCAACTCCCACTTGGCAGGGGGAAAGGGGAGCAGAACAGAGAGGCGCGGCTGTAAGGACTCGCTCCAGGCCCAGCGCGCCCCTCCGAGTCAGGGAGACCTTTTCAGCAGGGTTGGTCACACATCCTCCATCCTCCCAGCCCTTGCCAAGACGCAAGGTGGAGGCCCCTGGAGAACTTGGAGCCAGCTCCGTGAACCCAGCGGCCAGTCTGCATATTATAATCACGAGGCTCCAATTCCCCGTTAAGCAGCTGTTCCCACAAAGAGGGACAATAGCCCAGCCCCCCCGCCCCCCCCCCACTTTCCACCCCCCTTTTAGAGCTGATTTCAGTCTTGTCTTTGCCGGTGCCAATTCTTTGATCAGTTTTCACTCCGGATCTGGAGGGCATGTTACAAAGTGCTTTGGCTGGCTGCCAGCAGGCACCTCACTGGAGCATGACAAGGGCCCGGAGTGTGTGTTGGAGAGAGACAGGGCTCACAGGATGCCTTTTAAAACATAATTATATTTGAATTTTAAAAGCAGTCTTCATATGTGTTCGTAGGTTCATTTGTATGGAAAACCATGCTGCTTCTGGTACCCTTTTAATATCTGATGTGCCATCGGCTGCCCTCACGGTTGGGGTAACCGTTTTTGGGTCTTGGGGACTTTCTTGGACCCCTGGATTAAGGAAAAAGAGACCCAGTGAGAGACCCAGATAAGGTCATTTCGTTCTCAAGCTTCATGTTCCCTCCACCCTGCACCTCAACCCGAAGCTTTGTTGTTACGTTGCTGAGAGAGGATTTGAGGGGCAAGGGGACAAGTGGGGGATTTCCCAATTTCCACAAGCTTGGCTTGATGGTGATGGTGGTGAGAGCTGCTGTTATCTTCTTTTTTTTTAAAGATTTTATTTACTTACTCGTACAGAACTGGGGTACAGGCCAGAGATGCGGAGTGTGAGAGGATTCACCAGAGACAGAGTGGGAAACAGAACAGGCAGATCGACGAAGTACACTGCTGAGGGGAGCAGCGGGCGGGTCAGGAGAGGTCTGCCACGCCATGTGGTCACCTCCGGGGCAGGCGGGGATCGAACTCATGCGGAAGTGGCTTTAGCTTCTCAGTGCTGTGCTTTAACCCGCTGCGCCACCAGGGAGGGCCTGTTATCTTCTTTTTATTATAAAACATGACAGACATTTTATGCGGCAGGTCCCCGGCCCTTAAACACCCATATGGTGGACAAGACCATCATCTCCACCCGCTCCAGACGCTCCCTCCTTCCAGACAGGAAACCCTGCCCCCATTAAACACAAATCCCCAGCTCCCTTCCCCGGCCTGTTGCTGCCACCATCCCACTTCCTGGCTCCATGGATTTGCCTCCTAGGCCCCTCGTCTTGTTAGTGCTTGAGTAAGAGTTCCCCAGGATACCAGGCAAACAGGGTGCATGCTCTAAAGGGGGGCCTGCCACCCACCACCTGAGGCCATAGGTCGTTCTTAGTGTAAAGAGTTCTAATGGAACTAGTGTGCAGAGGGAGGGAAGAAAGTTGCTAATAGGAGTTTCTAATAACGCACCCCAAACTTCTCACCTGGTCATGGGCATGTGCCCAAACGGGATTGGGCTGAGGGAGGGCCCTGAGGCCTGAGCGCTTGCCTCAAATCTTACTAAGGACACTTCGGGTGAGGGACTACAGAAAAGGGGCTCTGAAGCAGGTCCCAGAAAGCTGGGGTGAGATAACTGCCAGCCTCGCCCCACTTCCCCCCATATCTCTCTCTCTCAAGAGCCTCTACATGTCTCTCCTTCCTTGTCTTCTTCCTACGTGTCTCCTTCCTTGTCTTCTCAGAAGTTACCAGGGTGCCAGTTAGGCTGGAGAAGCAAGAGATCTTTCTCAGAACCTACCTGTCCTCCCTGGCACGTAGCTTCCCCTGTCTGCTCAGCTCCGCTTGGCCTTCCCAGTAGCCCATGGGACCTTGTAATCCAAGGAGGCTGCCTGTGAGTGGGGACAAGGAACTAGTATCGGTGGCATACTAAAGTATTAGTCCCCTAAAGTATCAGTGGCATCACACAGCCCTTGTCCCTTAGTGTCTGATTCCTTTCACTTAGCATCCTGCCCTCTAGGCTTACCTGTATGGCAGCAGGTACAGCCAGCTACATGAAACAGCCAAGCCACAGGTCCACACCTGTCTCTGTTGGTAGATACCTGGGTGTCTACTGTTCACTCAATCTCTCAGGCTGCTGGCGAGACATGTTGGAGGTTTGCTGGTGTACAGATACCTAATTTGATCTCCACCTCATCCATTTTATGATAGAGAAAAGGAAGACTGGCAGAGATGACCTACTTGCTGGAGATAACCTGCCATTTATTGTTGGAGCTGAGATTTGACTTTAGAGCCACGGGCCTTGAAAACTCCAAGGATTTCTGGACCCTTGATCTGCCTTGATCTGCTCTGTTGAGATGGTTTGATTGAGGGATTTGTATCTTAACTTTGGATGTAGTTTATCAGAGAACCAGTACAAGCTCTGTGTGCTCTAAATGAGGGCTCTAACTACTATATGCAACCTCATTCCTAAGAAAATTGGAGGCAGCTTCTCCCGAAAACATTTTTCTTAAAAGATTTTATTTCTTTATGCATACAGAACTCGGGAACAGGCCAGAGGTACAGGAGCGGTGAGAGGATTCTTTCTGGGTAATGGAAGAGTAGGAAGAGACATATGGACCAGCCCACAAAGAGTTCATAAGCAGGGGTGTGCCTGCTTCTTCTGGTGCTGAGCTGCTTAGCAGCCCAAGCAAAACATGAAATAGGGTCAGCGGCAGGCTGTAACCAGCCCCCAATTCCTCGCAGAAACTGTGCCGCCAGCAGCACAGCCAGTGGGTGCACTGGGTCGCCCCTGAAGCATGATGACGGAACCAACAGAGGGCCCTTTTTTGGGTTGAGCCAGGGGGCCATGCTAAGGAAAAGTGCAGTTGCAACTCAAGTGGAGAAAGCCCATGCTGAAGCGTTTCAAGCCTGCTTTTCTGCAGGGGGTAATAGAGTTCTGTGTGCTCTGAAACGGATCCCCGGGCTCCTCGTTAAACTGCTGGCCCGCCGGAGCCTCTCCATTCTCTCCAGTTCCTCCCCTGAGCCCGCAGGTCCCCGGCCCCCTCAAGAGAAGAGCCCAGCAGGGGCCTTTGCTTTAATGACAAGGATGCTTGTCTTTAAACTTTGCCAAGCCCTCGGCCTCCAACCAGTGGCCAGTCCGGCCCTTCTTCCTTCGGCATGCAAGAAAGGCCGCTGTCTGGTTGAGTGAGCTCTGCTATAAATCAAAGTGTCACCACTTAGCCAGTAGAAGTGATTTAATTAATCCGCTGTGTTGTCCCCTGAGCATCACTCCACCTGACTGCTAATCAACTTCCATCAGCAGGAGGAAAACACAGGCCCCTTCTCTCTGAACGGCATTGCTTGAGATGAAGGAGGAGAGGGAGGGGGGAAAAAGTTAATTGCAGCAGGGGAGCTCAAACTGTCACAAGGAGAAAGTCGCTTGTCTGGCACCTGCCTCTTTATACGCTGTCACCCTCGTCTCGTCTCGGGTGAGCTGCAGGAGAGGACCCACGTTTTAGTGATATTAATATAGACATTATCTATTGTCCATACCTATTTATCAGAAATAATATCTTGCCTGGAAAGCCATGACAGCTGGCATATTGCAAAGTGGAGTCACTTTTTTATTGCACACCCAGTATTTAGACCTTAAAACACGTACATGCAAAAAACCTTTTATAATCAGATAAGACGGAGAGTTTATGTCTCTCTCTCTCTCTCTCTCTCGGGCATGGGAACATTTCTGACAGATGACCACCCCAATTTCTGTCACATTCAGGTGAAAGGAACGCACGCCATTTCTCTGCATGTAATTAGGTGGGTCTAGTTCATATTCTAGTGCTTTGACGGTGAAACGAACCACAGTAACGGGATTTCCAAGTCCAGGAAGCTTGAAAGCTTCTTGAAGAACCTTCAGTTTCCTTGAAATTTCTCATGGATCCTAACCAGCATTTTACAGATAGGAGAAATGGAGGCAAGCAAGGGTCAGGGAAATTTCCAGAAAGTTGCAGGGCCAAGACTAGCATTCAGAAACTGGAATCCCGCCCTTGTTAGGGAGGAGGGGGGTGCCCAAGATTCTATTTTAAAGCACAGGCTTATCTGGAATTGGATCCTTTTCTGATTACTGAGCACTTATACTGTAAAAAGAAACTTAAAGAAAGTCTCTTTAGAAGGACGAAAACCAGAAAATCTTTTATCTGATCCAAAAAATGACATCTTGCATCAATTATGCATGAACTTTGGTTTTCCCCGCCAGAGGAACACCCCCTCCCCCAAGCAAACACGGAGTTCCCACCCTGCTTCTGTGGGTGAGTCATTCTGTCTGTGAAGATGGGGTGAGGGCAGTGTTTGCCTGCCCAGAACAGCGTGCTTCGGCACAGATGTGCTTGGGACTGCAGCCTCTGCTGTGCCGAAGTCCTTGCACGTGGCTTTAAAAGGCGAGCTCACCCTGGCATCTAATTCCATGAACTCAGAATAACCATGGTAGGCAAGGAGTTGCTGGACACTTCCACATATGGTCTCTGTGCATAAAGACGGTTGGGCCAGGGCAACCTCTAAGAATTCTGGATGGGCCCCAGGGTGAATGAAAAGGGGCTTTCCCATTATTATTAAGTTGAAATCTGCTGAGAAGGGGTGTCTAAGGCAACCTTAAAGGGAAAGAACTGTCCTGAGAGGCCCTGTCCCTCAGCATTTCCCTAGAGCTGCTGAGGTTGTGTGGTCTGTCCAACACTAGGGGGCAGTACTCCCCCTCACCAGCCTTTCGAGATGGATTCTCTAGGAACTGCATCCTCTGGCCTACAGGATAGGGCAACCGGGCACAGAAAGGAAGCAGTTGGCTTTCCAGTGCCTCTCTTTGTAGGGAGTGGAGTCGCTGGGGGCTGAGAATGGAGCTGCATAGAATCGTGTGGGCTTCTCACCGTGCTGCTACCGCCTTGCCTGCCTGCGTGTCTGTCTCTGGCTTCAGTGTCCTTATCCGCTTCCTTATCTGCTAAGTGGTAATATGCATCTCCCAGAATGAACATCAAGATGAGGTGAGATCATCTATAAAGTCACTCAGCGGTAAGCACATAGGAGCTGCTAAATAAATGCAGTTTCTTCTTCTTTGCTCCCTCTTCCCTGCCTTCCGACAGCTTGATTGACAGTGTGGAGTCATGCAGAAACCCAAATCCTGCCAGGCCTCCAAGGCAGGCTTTAGGGTGCCCACCTCCAAGCTCAGCAGGCGTTAGGGGTGCCCACCTCCAAGCTCAGCAGGCATTAGGGGTGCCCACCTCCAAGCTCAGCAGGCGTTAGGGGTGCCCACCTCCAAGCTCAGCATGCTGAGACCCTTTGTCCTTCACCCCTGGGCTGTGACAGGCATGGGGGACCTGTGCCCCCATAGTCCTCCCATTTCAAGGGTTCCACCATGACCAGGCCAATGTGGGGCCCTGTCAGGGAGCCTTTTATTGTAGGCCTATTTTTAGGCACAATTTAGAAGCATCTACTCTGACCCTTGCTGGGACCGCAAATCGGAGAGAACAAGGTTGATACTTCTCAGGTGCTGCTACCTAAGTGTACTGCACCTGTAATTGGAAAGCAAATGGTTCTCCTTACAGCTCTCTTTTGTCATAAACATTACATTTGATAGAAAAAGCTGCATTATTATGCCCAGAGGTTACATTGTATGCAAATGGGTGTGCATTCAAGAGAAGACTTGCGAGGCTTGCGAGGCATGCATGGCATTAGGGAACCAACCCAAAGGTCTGTATGACTTTGACGTGTTGCTTTTAAGATTTATTCATCTATGCTTACAGAAATGGGATACAGGCCAGAGGTGTATGTGTGTGTGTGGGGGGGGGGAGCGAGGGGGTGGTGAAAGGATGCACCAGAGACAGTGGGGAGCAGAACAGACAGACTGACAAAGTACACTGCTGAGGGGAGCAGCGGGCGGGTCAGGAGAGGTCTGCCACACCCTGTGGGTCACCTCTGGGGTGGGGATCGAACTCATGCTGAAGTGGCTTTAGCTTCTTAGTGCTGTGTTTGAACCTGCTGTGCTACCAGGGAGGGCCAGGGGAGAGCCTTTAAAAAATTTTTTATTTATGTGTACAAGAACTAGGGTGTAGACCAGAGGTGCAGGGGGCTTTCTTTTTGACAAAAGACCAGCTACAGGGAGCCAAGTGCAGCCCATCTCTGCTTCCTTGAGTTGGAGGCATGCCAGCTTTCCCCAGTTATCCCATTCTATGTTGAGGCTCACTGAGGGTAGGTGAGTAAGCAAGTGAGCGTTTAGGTTCTGAAACCATTTCCTGAGTACCACCTCTGTCCAGGTCTGTGCTTAGTGGTAGAAACACTCAGGCCCTGATGTAGCATAACTATAATACCAAGTGGGGAGCATCACCATGGACAAGTGGGCTTATACTATACAAATGCACGGTGGGTGGCTGGTCAGAAGTGGCCTCAAGAGAAGTGTACAGGACGGCCAGAGCCACCATGTGATTAGGGTGTGCCAGACTATTCCAGTGCCTCACTGATGTGCTTAAAAAGCACATCGGTCATCTCACGAATCCTCCATATCCTGCAAGGAGTAGGAGGTTTTCAGACCATGCTGGAGAGACTGCATTGCTTGGCCAAGGTCAGGGCTAATGGGTCTCCCCCAGGACCCATCCCTGCCCCCACCCCGACTTTCCGGTAGTGAGCTCCACTCAGTATGACTGGACTGTAGAAGGGCCGGAGAGGTAGAGGGAGACAGGTTGCAAAGGACTCTTCACGCTGTGTTATGGAGTTTGGACTTTTTCCTGTAGGCGGCGGGAAGCCGACAGAGGTTTTTAAATGGATATTGATTCCCTTACCGATGGCAGATGGACGAGAGAAATACCTTGTGTTGGACTGCAAGCAGGAACTCTGACCCTCCCACTCCCCTAGCCTCCCAGCTTCTTGCCCAGCTCCCAGGATGTCTGGTCGCTGAGCTGAAAGAACCAGATTATTAGGGAGGATGGTCCTCTGGCACAAAGTGAAACGGGAGCCTTTTAGTTTTTTTTATTTTTAATCTTTTTTGACTTGGATATGCTTTTTTGTTCTTTGCTAGAAAGCTCACATGGGCATATAAGTTAAAAAAAATTAAGTGGTATGAAAGGAGAAATGAAAGTAAAAGAGTCCTTCCAGTTCATTCAATATAACTTCTTGTATAGCTCTCCTGAAAATTTCTATTCACACATGAGGATATATATGTACACCTCCTTTTATCCCTTTTCGTCCAGTGAATACCTGCCTGGGGTTCAGTGTTCAAAGGGGCTTTCCTGTGAAAATGCCTCCCCATTGCTGTCTCAGCCTCTCTGTTCCTGTCCGTGTGAATGAGAGGTGGGCGATGCCCAAGCAGCTCACGCCTGTACCTGTTATTGCTCTCTCCTTGGACACTACGTTGAGAGCAGCTATCTACATCGTTCTACTTACGGCTTTTGGCTCCATCATAACAATTTCTAGAGCTCTAGTATTTGGGCAGCGCTTCCCACGAGCCCTTCTATGCTACCTGCACATTACCAGTGCACCCACATGGGGACATGGCTGTGAGCCCTGTTTGCTGGGGAGGAAACAGGCACAGAGGTTTGTGACTTACCCCTGCCCTGGAGGAGATCCACATGGCGCGGCAGATCTCTCCTGACCAGCCCGATGCTCCCCTCAGCAGTGTACTTCATCAGTCTGCCTGTTCTGCTGCCTGTCTCTGGTGAATCCTCTCACCGCCCCTGCATCTCTGGCCTGTACTCCAGTTCTGTGTGCACAAGTAAATAAATCTTTAAGAAAAAAAAAAAAAAAGCCCTAGCTAATTCTGGCAGCTGCAGCATCTCCTCTCCTGCCTTGTTTCAGTTCTAGCTCCAGGTCAGAGCTAATTTACTAACTGAACGGCCTTGGGTGAGGATCGAACTCATGCTGAAGTGGCTTGAGCTTCTTAGTGCTGTGCTTGAACCCCCTGCGCCACCAGGGAGGGCCTAACCAGGTCTTAAAATATATGTGTGTGTGTGTATACATATATATATAGTATGTATATATATATATATATATATATATCTCAGCAATCTTTCCAGATAGACTTCTTAGTCTTCCTAATGTGACTAGATACTTAATTTTAGTTACTTCTTTATTTGTCTACTGATGGATATTTGGATTGCATGTAATGTCCCCCAACAATTATTCCTTGCTATTGAAACATCCCTATATATACATCTAGGGGTGCTTGAGCAAATGCACCTGTGGGATAAATTTCTAAAAGTGGACTTGTTAGTCTTGAGGAATGCATTCTTTCAGTTTCTGTACATACTGCTAAATTGCCCTCCAGACAGCTGCACCATTTGACTCTCCTCCAAGACGTATGGAAGTGAGGTCCCCCATCCTCCCTCACCCCAGGTATTATCAATCTGTTTAATCTTTGCCTATCTGCTGAGAAACGGATTTCTTCCAGTTTGCATGCATTATGAGTGCATTTTTTCATATGCTTAGTGGCCATTTATATTTCTTTTATGAACTGTTGTTTGTGTCCTTCGTATATTTTGTGTTTTGGCTTTGTCTTTTTATGGAGATATATAAGAGCTCTCTGAATACGAAAGAAATGTGTTACAAATATTTTTTCTAGTTTATTGTTTGTATCTGGAATTTTTTCCACCGTATATAAGAATTTAATTTTTATGTAGTTGGATATATTAATCTTTTCTTTATGACTTTGAGTTTTGTGTTTGCCTTTTTCTCTCCCCTGTTATATATATTTTTAATGGCCTTTTCTTTTTCACTTTAGCCTTTTTATGGGCTTAATTTTTCAACAGTGCTAACTGATTTGGACTTTATATTGGTGTAGGAGGTGACATAAGTGTCTGGTTTAACCTTTTTTTCTTTGGGGAGAACCTGCTTGGATTCCTGGGGTCCAGGCTTCACGGGACTGGGGTCCCACCAATAGGGACCACATCTCTGGTGGAGAGAGTTCACAAAGGCAGCAAGTTGGCTGCCTCCCTCCAGGGTAGGAGGGAGGTGTGGGGACTCCCCTGGGGTCTGAGCCAAGTGCAGAGACTGCCACCCTCAGGAGAGAGGTTCCTGGTGTTTGTCTCCATGGGCCCAGCCTGTCTCCCCGCCCACATGGCGCATGCGTGGTAGCCATTGTGGGGTATGGCCCCCACTCACCCAGTTCGTCCTGCTGCTCTTCTGATGCATGTGACCTTGGAATTCTGAGTGCATTCCTTAACCCTCCTGAGCCTCAAGATGGGTGATCACAATGCCTACCTCTAGGAGTTTCTTCAAAGTTTCCAGAGCACGGGGAAGCAAGGGTGTGATGGGGCTTGATAAATCACTAACCCGAGGTGACAAGTTGAAACTACTAGGTGCCTCTTCAGTGCTGTTAATATGCCTCCAGTGTGTCCAGCTTTAGGCATTTGGAGACTTTAAAGCAGTACAGCCTCTGTACGAAATGCCGTCTATTCAGTGAAGTAATTCATTTAAGTTGTAAGAATTACGGTTCATCTCCTTCTGGGACAGTTTTTTTTTTTTTTAATTTGTAATGAGAAAAGGCAGCTTGCAAGTCTTTTTGTTCTTCTGAACAGCCTCTTCTACTTAAAAAAGCAAATAGACAACAAAATAAACATGCCGTTTACTCGTGTCTAGCATTTTGGAGCTGGAGGGCCTGTGTCAAGTCGAGCCAGGTCCCCAAGTGGACCTGGGAGGCAGCTTACAGTTCTTGGAAGAAAGCACTGGGTCTCACACATTATTTGATCCTGGGTGACGTTTGTGTTTCTTCTGTGTCTACTTGTCCTCACTAGACTAAAAAGAAGAGACCTCACACCAATGAAAAACCAATAGAATAGCCTGCTAGACGAGGGGTAGAGAGAGCAGGTTCCGGATTCTGACTGCCTGATGCCCAGTCCCGCTAACTGGGAACTTGGCATAGTTTGCCTACCTTGCTTACTGCTGCACTGGGCGGGTGAGATACTAAAACGGAGGAACTTAGGATTGCACTGGACACGCAGCAGATGCTTAACAAACACCCCTGTCATCACCTTCAAAGATTTCGCTGGAAAATGGCAGCCTGTTACATGTGAAGGCATTTGGGTCAATGGTTCCACAGTAGGTGCTGGAGGGGACTCTGGTCCCAGGTGCTGTGGGAACGGTGGATACTAAGAGAAACCGGAGGGATGGTCTACACAGAACATGAGAGGAGACATGCTGTGGCACAGGTGAAATGACAAGGTCAAGGGCTGCAAACTCTAATGCTAGAGCAGAGCAGACAGACGGTGTCTGTATGTACGTCTGTCGTGTCAGGTCTTGCAGGGAGAACCCTTTCCTCCATAGAATATGTTTGCTCCCTTTGTCTTGAAGTTGCTCGGCTAGATTTTCTCATGTTTGCTGGAGGCCTGGCTACAGATAAATGGCTCTCTCTCTCAACCAACAGTGCGTGAGAACGAGAGACGACAGCTGTGTGGCCTCAGAGCCAGGCTGCAGCGAGGGAATGACGGGGCCTTGGCAACGGGGAGGGGGTGGCTCCATCTCAAGCCACAAACACTTGGAGGGGCTAGAGCATGTTCTAGAAAAAGCAGAAATCAAGATTTTTTCTATTAGTTATTATTCAACTTTGGATAATCTAACTCGGAGATGAGATGCTGGCCCAACACAGGTGCCTGTGGGGTGAATTTCGCTCCTTGGCCCAGGTGTGACCTCGGCCTGTGACCGGTCCCGTGGAGTCCATAGTGCTCATATGCACCATTATCACGTCACAAGTATTGCCTAGCTAATTAACTTCATTTTTCCCAAATCATTTTTATTTTCCAAATCATTAAATGGCCTCTTGGAAAATCCTACTGTTTTAATTCATGGCTGGCCTTGATACTTCCTCACAAAGTTGTCCTTTGGAAGATGAGGTGGAGAATGTAGCATGCTGTGAATACTATTAGGCCAGAAGAAAGCTCTGCAGGTTCGCAGCCCTAGTGTTAACAGTTCAATCAGATCACAGGTGGCGGAGAAAGACCTTATTTCAAATTCTGACTTCACATTTACATGCTCTGAGACCTAAGCAAATCAGTTTCCCTCTTTGATTCTTAGTTTCTTTACTGACAAAATGGGTTCAAGACTTATCTACTCCACCAGGTACTATGAGGATTAAATAAGGTGATGAGGCCTCTGCTATAATGCCTGGATTACAGTAGACGTTGAGTAATAAGACCAAGGAACCTGGAGTTTCTTTCTATATTAAAGCAGAAATTTGTATTGGCTGTACTTGTCTGAGATGGTTATAATAAGAACACCTTTAGGGTACATTTCCTACTACATATTAAATCGCCTGCTGCTAAAGCTAAGGTTTCCCCACTCTGTTGATGTAGAGTGGTCCTCAGGATGCTAAGGAGCCAGCGTCCCCTAGCCAGTATGATGGGGGTATGCAGGGAACAGAAGGAGCCCTGTCACATACCTCTGAAGACACATGTCCTGAAGTTCATGGCTGAACTCCCATAACTCGTGTTAGCACTCTGAAATCAGAGAGCTGTGCTTGTAATTACCCTGTTTGACTTTGGAGGGTAAGACCAAAAAGATCAGATTCTTGAGCCAAGATCCAGAGAAATGGAGGGCACATTGCATTGGGGGAAAGAACACAGACCCAGACTCCTCAGCAGTACAACTGGGATGACAATACTTGCATTGACAGCAGTGAGGATTGGTCATATATATAATGGGAAGATAACTTTTTTTTTTAAAGATTTATTTATGCATACAGAACTGGGATACAGGCCAGAGGTACCCGGGCAGTGAGAGGATTCACCAGAGACAGAGTGGGGAGCAGAACAGGCAGATCGATGTAGTACACTGCTGAGGGGAGCAGCGGGCAGGTCAGGAGATGTCTGAGGCACCATGTGGGTCACCTCCAGGGTGGGGATCGAACTCATGCTGAAGTGGCTTTAGCTTCTTGGTGCTGTGCTTTAACCCGCTGCACCACTAGGGAGGGCCCCAATGGGAAGATACTTAATGACGAGCTGTTATCATGAACAGTCTCAGAAAACTGATTTTACACTCACGTAACCCAAGCAGTGAAAAAGAAAACTGCCCGTCCCATTCTTGTTGCTCTATAGATACACAGTTCCACCCCACCCCACACTGACCTACAGATTCACTGCAATCCCCATCAAAATTCCAGTTGGCCTTTTTTTTTGGCAGACATGGACAAGCTATACATGTGGGGATGCCTGTAGTCCAGAAAGTGAAAACAATCTTACAAAAGAAGAATAAAGTTGGAGGACTCATTTCCTAATTGAAAAATGTACCACAAAGCAACAGGAATTAACACAGTGTGGTACTATCCTACACATAATATATGTAGATGAATGGAATAGAAATGGAGAGTCCAGAAATAAGCCTTTAAGTTTATGTTAGTTGATATTTGACAAGGGTATCAAAATAGTAAAATGTGAAAAAACAGTCTTTTTAACAAATGGTGCTGGGTCAACTGGATGTACACCTGTAAAATAATAAATTTGCACCCCAGCTTTTAACCATGTGGAAAAATTAACTCACAGTGGATCAAAGACCTAAGTGTAAAAGCTAAAACTAGATACACTTAAAAAAGAAAGGAAGAAGTCTTTGTGATCTTTGTGACCTTGAGTTGGGCAGTGTGTTTTTTTGTTTTAAATATGGCACCAAAAACACAGATGATGAAAGAAAAAACACATTGGACTGCATCAAAATAAAAAACTTTTGTGTTATAAAGGTGCCATCAGGAAAGTGAAAGACAACTTACAGAATGAGAAAAAAAAATACTTATGAATCATATATCTGGTAAAGGTTTTTTTTTATTATCCAGAATATATATTTAAAAAAAGTTTACAGCTCAACAAACAACCCATTTTAAAAATTCATGAACTATGTGAGTAGACATTTCTCCAAATGGCCAAAAAGCACCTAAAAAGAAGCCAACAAAATTAACCATTAAAGAAACTCACATGAAATCCACAATGAGTCCATTCCCACTGGGATAGCCATAGTAAAGATGGACAGTAACAAGTGTTATTGAAGATGTGGCCCTGATGGCAGCTACTGTGGAAAATCTGAAGTTTCCTCAACAAGTTAACCAGTTACCATGTGACCCAGTAATTCCGTTTCTACGTATATCTCATGAGAAATTATAACATTTCTCCCACAAAATGTGTGCATGAATATTTACAGCAGCATTATTCACAGTAATAATAAAAAGTAGAAACAATACACATGTCTATTAACTGATGAATGGATAAAGCAAATATGGCATACCCATACAATGGGGTGGTATTGGGCAATGAAAAGGAATGATGTAGCACTGATAGCTGGTATAGCATAATTGAACCTTGAAAACAAACTTAATGAAAGAAACCAGTCCAGAAAGACAATGTTGCATGATTCTTTTTATATGAACTATACAGAATAAGCAAAGGGTATAGAGACAGAAAGATGAGTGGTTTCTAGTGGGTAAAGAGGAGAGGACGTGGGACAAACTACTGTTGGTAATGGGTTTCTTTTAGAAAGACAAAAAATGCACTAAAATTAGATTGTGGTGACCATTGCCCAAGCTCACGAATATACCAAAACCCACTGAATTTTATGGTATGGGAAAGTTTATCTTTAAAGGTTATTTAAAGAAACAGATTATTTGCTACATTCTTTGGTGGTCTTTGCCGCCTAAGTATCAGTCATCATCGTCCTTGAATTCAAAGGACAGTGACCTAATTACCGATCATTATAACCCTTTTTTTTTTATTATATTAGTTTATTTATTTATTTATTTTTTAAAGATTTATTTATTTGTGCATACAGAACTGGGGTACAGGCCAGAGGCTCAGGGGCGGTGAGAGGCTTCACCAGAGACAGAGTGGGGAGCAGAACAGGCAGATCGATGAAGTACACTGCTGAGGGAAGCAGCGGGCGGGTCAGGAGAGGTCTGGCCCGCCATGTGGTCTCCTCCGGGGCAGGCAGCAGGCGGGAATCGAACTCATGCGGAAGTGGCTTCAGATTCTCAGTGCTGTGCTTTAACCCGCTGCGCCACCAGGGAGGGCCTATATTAGTTTATTTTTACATATTTTTGTGCATTTTTCCATCTCAGTTGCAATCCCCTTGCATTATAACCCATTTTTTAAAGATTTATTTATTTATACATTAAACAGGGGTACAGACCAGAGGTGCAGGGTGGTTAGAGGATTCACCAGAGCCAGAATGGGGAGCAGAACAGGCAGATTGATGAAGTACACTGCTGAGGGGAGCAGCAGGCGAGACAAGAGAGGTCTGTTGTGCCATGTGGGTCACCTCCAGGGCTGGGGATCGAACTCGCACTGAAGTGGCTGCAGCCAGCTTGCAGTGCTGCACTTTAACCCGCTGTGCCACTAGGGAGGGCCATTAGAACCCATTTTATGCCCGGGTACTTGCATAGGTGAAAATAATTGCAGTTCTGGTGGGGACTCACTGGATCTTTATTATATTGTGTACTGACGCATTCCAAGCATTCCAAATTAATACCTAGCACCATAAAGTTGTGTTCATTTTAGGTCTGTGAATCTACAGGGGAATCTGAGGAATGCCGGTGCATCTTCCCATCATTTGCATGGTTCCTGCTGTGCCAACAAACCCAAGTCCAATGGGAACCCATAGGATGTTGGCAGTCAGCCACCCGTCCATCCTATTTGCTACCAGTTGAGAGTTGTGTGTGTTTCAGCTGATATTTCAGGCCTCCCCAATACACTCATCACCTCCCAATCCTAGTTCTCCCCAGTCATAAGGATGAACTGAAACATCCCCCTTGAGCAAAAATGAAAAAGGGCAGTCAGGTGGCAAGAGCCAAATCCCACACCTGGCTGCAGTCTCACCTGCTTTCCCTTAACAATCACCTGTCATCCTTTCTCGACTGGCTTGCCACACGTGCTGTCCCAGGGGAGTGAAAATGGTAGCACAAAGCATCCATGGACAAACATACCACCCTTCTTTCCTCTTGCTAACTTCTCCCCCCAAGAACATACATACAGTCCGTACTGCCCCCCCCCCCCAACTACCCCCTTGAACACCTTGCCCAGGGCTTCCAACTGCGTTTGGCTAGTTCCCCAAATTTACTTTTGTCCCACCCCCTCTTCTCTGCACTCTGAGGTCAGCGACCTTCCTATTGCTTTTTGCTTGCTCTGTAGTTTGGATCTGGGCTGTCACTCTGCCAGCTTCCTGCCTGAATAGGACAGGGCCTTCTAATGAAAGTCCCTCTTCACTCCAGGGGCCCTTGAGCATTAATGGCCTCTGGAAGCAGATATTGTCTGACTTCCGGGCATCTAAAGTGCTTGACCTGCATCATTATAAAATGACCTACCACACAAGGAAATGTTTGTTTACACTCAATCTCTGCCACCTCCCCCAGGGACCCCCAAAAGGAGAAGTTTGGCAACGCTGATTCACCCGTGTCCATTGTGAGTCTTTCCTCTTAGTTTCCGCCTGACCCTTCCCTTGGACCTACTGGGGGTGGGGGTGGGGGCAGGCAGTGAAGAGTGGATCAAGTGAGTGTTCTTTCTTAAAAAGTGAGATCACTTGTGCTTGGTCACAACTGCAGTATTTGGGGAGCAGATACTGCAAGCCCGGTGTGGTGTCAGGTGTGATGATGAATGGAGAGTAGTCTGATGCGTTCCCTGCTCTCATCACACTTGCAGTTTAGGAGATGGACGCAAAATGACAACTGTGCTAAGTGCTTTTCTGCAAGAGGTCAGGGTGTAAAGAAAGCATCCTTTAGTGGGAAGACCTGACCTAATGCTGGGAGGTGGGGAGGAAGTCAGAAAAGGCCAGGGCTGTATTATTCATGCCTTGGGTCCCTAGCTCATCAAAAAAAGTTATATTTTATGATTGCATTAATATAAATCCATATTAGAGTCATCATTACACACTTGTTATTTTAGTCTCCTAAAGTTAAGGAAATGAATTTCTTTTAGAGAAATTAATCGTTTTCCTAGTCCCCTTTTATGGGCCTCAAGCACCAAACTTGCCATGTCTGCTGGAGAAATCATCCCTGAGAAGGCTGCGCATGGAAGAAACAACTGAGTTGAAGACTAAACAGGAGTTCACCCAGTGAATCATGTCTGAAGTGAGCTCCGGGCAATGGAAACAGCAGGTGCAAAGGTCCTGTGGTAGAAGGAACAGACAATGAGGTGTGATTCTACATGAACACATGGATCAAGTGAAAGCTGGACCAGATGGACCATGAAACTCATTGTAATTCTTATCCCAGAGCAAGGGGAACTCATTGATATAAGTTCAAGTGGCAGTGCTGAATCACTTCTTAGGGTGTCAGTCGGAAAAGCTGACCAGAAAACGAGAATAACCAAACTCTCCCTATTCAATCTAATCAACAGAATGAGAACTGGCCTGGCATTGATCAGGCATCAGTCATACCCACGTTAAGGGGAAATTCAGCATGGCCACTGGTCTGTGGTTAGTGGAGGAAGAAAGACAGTCCTAGCTTAGGTCCTCTGGAAATAGATTCAACAGCAGTTTGATCGATTGAATGTATAAGGTGGAGCTGTCTTCTTGGGAACAACACTCAGAAGGATGTGAGGCCAGGATGTGAGGGCAGAGATGCAGTAGTGTGTTGGGTGTTGCCCTGGGGCTCCCAGGATCAGAGTGGCCTTTCAGAAACATCACAGATGGATGTTCAGGTTTGGGCTAAACAGAGACCAAGGACCCTGCTTTCTCCTCAGAGGAGGTGTCTCCAGGACTCTTGCTCTCTGTCAAATATGCGTCTTTATTTCTTCTAAGGTTGGTTTTTCTGGGGTAAGGCTGGTGAGAAATGTTAGCTAAACCCAAGGAAATTATTCCAGGAGTGGCCTCTCAGGCGTGTTGGGAGACCTGCCAGGAGATATTTGAGGAAGACAAGACCTGTGATTTTAAACCAGAAGCCCCAAACTTGTCTAGTGTTGAGTTCCCTGAGGCCTTGTTCATCATGCAGACAGCAGACTGACCCCTTCTCTGGAGACCAGGATTCTGTGGGAATTTCAGGGATGTCTTCCATTATCATCTGGAAAGTTCTGGAAAGACCGCCTTAACTTATACTCTGTAGGACTCAGTGGTTCTGACCCTGGCTGTACATTAGTCTTACTTAGGAGCTTAACGAACAATACTTGGGGCCCTCCCTGGTGGCGCAGCGGGTTAGGACGCAGCACTGCAAGCTGGCCACAGCCGCTTGAGTGCGTGTTCAATCCCCAGCCCTGGAGGTGATCCACATGGTACAGCAGACCTCTCCTGACCCGCCCGCTGCTCCCTTCAGCAGTGTACATCGCCTATCTGCCTGTTCTGTTCCCCACTCTGTCTCTGGTGAAGCCACTCACCTCCCCTGCACCTCTGGCTTATACCCCAATTCTGTATGCATAAATAAACAAATCTTTAAAAAAAATACTCGGGGCTGGTCACCATCTCCCAAGATCTGAGAGACAGGTTGGGAGGTTTTTAAGAGCTCCCCAGAGCTAAGGGTTGGATGCCCTGTTTGTGCTGCACTAACCTTTCCTGGATTGCCCTGTGCTCCCAAATGACTGAATCCAGGGATCTTCCAGCCAGCAATCCACTCAGAAGCGTCCAGTCTTGTGTAGTTCCAGACTGGGTTTGGCTGTTGTTTTAATCGTGAAAACTGACTAACATGGGTAAGATCCATTCTCAGTGCAATTTAGTGGCAAGCTATGGAACATTTTCGAGCTTCTGGGAATACAGAGACAAAAATTTCCCCTGCCCTCAAGGAGAAGCTCATCAAGTGGGAGAGTCACGTGCATCAAAATGGCCATTTATTTGTTCATTCAGAATGCATGTATTTGTTGTGAGAGCGGCTGGTACAGCCCTGGCTATGGGGTTCTGGTCCTCTTGACCGGTGGGAGGGCTGAGCAGTGGGCACTACTGTTACATTGAGGAAAGTAAAGTGACTAGGGATGAGAACAGGGGCCTAATGGCCTACAGGACAGGGTGGACACATGTTATACTGAAAAGACACAGTTGGGATGGTTGGAGTCCAGGTAGGGAGACATGAGTGCCGGGGTCTCTGGGTCCAGCTCAGAGATGGTGCTGTTGAAAACTGAAGAGAGGATGAGTGGAATCTAGGTGGAGGACACCAATGCAGTGAAAGTGGAGGCAGTCCCTTCATCCCTTCTAGTATGCCAATAATAAAAACAAGAAGTTAGTACTAATGAGGATGTGGGAAAATTGGAACCCTCATACATTGCTGGTGTGACTGTAAAATGGTGGGAAATGGTTTGACAGTTCCTCAAAAACTAAACATAGATCTATCATAGGACTCAGCAATTCCACTCCTGGATAGATGCCCCAAAGAATTAAAAACAATTGCTTGTCCAGGAATGTTCCCAGCCGCATTCCAAAAGGTGGAAACAGTGGATAATGGTTAGACCAATGGTGACCAATGGTGGTGTATCCATACAATAGAATATTATTTGGTGACAAAAAAGGATAAAATATAACATGACCCTTGAAACATGATCCTAGGTTAAAGGAACCAGACACAAAAGGTTATAGGACCTCAGTTGCATAGAATGTCCAGAATAGGCAAGTTTATGGAGACAGGAAGCTGACTGGTGGTTGCTCAGGACTAGGGAGGACAGACAAGTGCTGAGTGCATCAAGAGTTTTACTTTGGAGTGATAGAGGTGTCTTTGTACCAAGGCATTGCATTTTATAACTATGAATGGTTAATTTTATGTTATGTGAATTTTACCTCCATTTATTGAAAAAAAAAGGGAAATTGGGGACAGAGTACAGTGTGGGTAGGGGGAGGACCTATGGCTTACAGGTTTCTCAGGGTGCCTTGGGTATGAGATGATGTAGACTCTGGCCTCCCACTGACAGTGAGGTAGAGGATGGTGTAGATTTCTTTCTTATAGTTCAGGAGCACCGGGGGTTCCTTTGATCTCTTCTTGGAATTCAGTGGTCTAGTGCAAAGACTAATACACTTTTTCTATAAAGGCCCAGACATTAAAGATTTTCAGCTTTTTCAGGCTATAGACTCTTGTGACTATAATCATGTGTTGCCTACTGATGGGGAGATGTGTATAGTTATATGATTTCATGGCTGTGTGACTGTCATAGAATAGAGTTACATGCACCTAGATGCCACAGCTGCTACATACCCAGACTGTGTGGTAGAGTCTGCTGGGACCAGCCTACAGCTGGCCCTTGCCCAAACACCAGAAAGCCATGCAGGACTCCACTCAACTCCATGTGGAGAGTGAAAGCAGTGTGGACAGTGCATGATGAGTTGACTTGGCTGATGGTCAGTAAAATAACCACAGACACAAATTTCAATTTCACCTGTCATAAAATGTTGCTTTGATTCCCCCCAGCCATAGACATATACACCAGCCTTATTTAGCAGGCATTGGGCTGGGTTTGGCCCACCGAGCTCAAGGGAGTCAGAAGATACAGGAATTGGAACCTGAGTGCTTAGAACTGTCAGCTCTTGGCTATTGATGAGGGTCATTTCCCTCCTGCCTTGAGCTTCCTGTTTAGTAAGGTGTCTTTGGAGCTGTGAGAAGCAGTGCATGCAGACCCGCACCTTGCCACGTGTCCTGCTGATAAAGTGAGACACCTCCCCCCCCCCCCCAGGTCTGGGCTCCAGAGCTGCTGAAGAGAAACCTCCAGGTGCTTAAGATGAAGGACTCCATGTGTCTGGTCACCCTCCTCTCCCAACCCACACAAATGCAAATATTCATCACACAGCTGAGAATGCTCCAAGGCAGCAATGGTTCTGGGTTTGGGACTCTAAGTTCCACAAACTCCAGGAAGAAACAAATAAAATATCAGTCTTGAATTTCACCTCCACTTCTGACCTCTTCCCTCTCCCAGGTGCGTCCTCCGCACCCTGCACTGTGGCTACATTGATTTGACTGTGGTTTCATTTGTAGGGTGATGGAGTGATTGGGTGGGGCACAGGGCCATTTTGGAGAGCCTCAGCTCCCAAAACACCTTGCAGAAACTGTTCATCCCTCCGACTGTGGTCACACCTGGCCCCGGGTGCAGGCTTGTGTCTACTGGCACAGTGCACGTGCTGATGGCCACTGCACCTTGAACTTGGTTGGCCGATTTAGCTTGTTTACTCCCACCCCACCCTTGTTCTTATTTTGTTCCATTTCCTTCCTCTCTTACACTGGAATCACTCCAGTTACCATGGGAGGAAAAGGTGCAGCCTTTCAATCTGCCACCCTGTGATCGTCTGAGTCCCCAAAGGCAGCACATTTTGTGACAACTGTCATAGAAGTTTCAGTTCCCCTTCTGCCTAGATTCCAGTGTCATCTTCTGTCCTGGGACATCATTGCTTCTGACCAAGTCGATTTCCCGCATGGAGAAGATAGTACATAGTTTGTGGATCAAGTGTGTGCTTGAGCTCCTGCAAGGTGGGGAGCATGTGTTGCACTTATTTCTGCTGTATCCCTTCAGGACCCAGAATAGGGCAGTCTCCTAGCATCACGTGTAGGTTGCTTGGACACATTCAGCATTGCAGCCATGAGGTATTTTCTGGGTTCCATCCTCCCACTGTTCTGCCTAAGCCCTTTTCATCTGTGCTTGGTCCTTTATACAAACTTCTTTTTCTTTTTTAAAGATTTGTTTATTTATGCATACAAGAACTGGGGTACAGGTCAGAGATGGTGTGTGTATGTAGGTGAGAGGGTTCACCAGAGACAGAGCACAACCGGCAGATGGACTGAAATACACTGCTGAGGGGAGCAGAGGGGATATAGGTCTGCTGTGCCACGTGGGTCAGCTCCTTAGCCAGGGATTGAACTCATGCTGCAGTGGC
Organism: Condylura cristata; assembly: GCF_000260355.1. NCBI lineage: Eukaryota > Metazoa > Chordata > Mammalia > Eulipotyphla > Talpidae > Condylura > Condylura cristata. The sequence continues at coordinate 15,245,257 of NW_004567130.1, forward strand.
TGCAGATAGCTTCACAGTGCTGCGCTCTAACCCTTTGAGCCACCAGGGAGGGCCCCCTTTATAATAATTTCTCATATCACCTTTCCACTGGAATTTTCAAATGTTCAAGCCACCACATTACTTTTTAGCTTAGGTATGTTTGGTGTGGCTGCTTGTGGTAGGGAGCCCTGATATGCAGCTTTTCCTGGGTGGTATGGGGGAAGCTGCTTTTCATCCATCTTTTATCTTCAAGACCTTTCACTTAACAATGCACACTTAACAATGGGTGGTGAGTGAGTGAGAATGAGCGAGGACTCTAACTCTGCATGCCTGCCTCCAACTCTCTAATCTGGAAGAATTCTTACTACAAGCAAAATCCTTCCCTTTCAACATTTACCTTTATTCATTGCACAGGTCTTCTCAGGGATCCAGAAGGGCCCCAACACCACAGAAGGGCCATCACTTTAGCCTTTAAAGACCTGAGGAGGCTGACATTGGAACCTCTTTAGTTTTCTGTAATCCTGAAGTTCTTAAACTCATTTGACTCTGGAACTTGTTTCTCAGAACATGTCCTAGAGATAAGAATCTTCCAGGATTTAAGTGCTTAATGTGTATACTTATCTGTAGAAAATAACAACACAGTGTCTGCTGTCCCAGTAGAGTCACAAAGTATCTATTTAGATGACTTCTAGGAATCATGGGTTGGGTGCCCGAGCATGAATTAGAAGGTGGCCATGCCCCAGACTGGATATTGTTTGGATATTATGATTCAGTTCCTTTGGCTACATACATACAAGTAGGGTTGCTGGATCATCTGGTAGCTCCATTTTGAATTTTTTGAGGTCCCTCCATACTATTTTCCATAGTGGTTGCACCAACCTACTTTCCCACCAACAAGGTGTGTACCTTCTTATATGGTCACCAGCACTTATTATTATCTGCTCTTTTGATAGGGACTTCCTAACAGGTGTGAGGTTCATTGTGGCTTTGGTTTGCATTTCTCTTCTGAGTAGTGAGATTGAGCATTTTCATGTGCTGGTGCGACATGCCCATTGGTATGAGCACTGTTGATAATTTTTTACATTTCCTCTAAAACTTTATGAACGTCATCCATCTGTTTACAATGAATAATATGATTTTTTAAAAAACCCATAATAGCAATATCTTATGAAATATCTTAGCTGCCTGCTTTGCCCATTTTAAAATTAGGTTGTTTTGGTGTTTTGGTTGTTGAGTTTTATAACTTCCATATATATTCTACAAATTAATCCTTTATCAGATTGACATTTGATTTGCAAATTTTTTCCCATCCTGTTGATTCTCTTTTTACTCTGTTCACTGTTTCCTTCCACCTGCAGAAGTGCCTTGACAATTTTAAGTTAGATATAATATTACTTGTCTAAGTTTGCTTTTGTTGCCTACTCTTTGGTGCCATATCTATGATACCTTTACCAAAGCCAGTGCATTAAAGCTTTCCCCATGCTGCTTTCTACAGGTTTTATGGTTTTAAGCTTTACTCGATGTCTTTTACTCAGGTCTTTTATTCGTTTTGACTTACTTTTCACATATGGTGTGAGGTAAGGGTCTGTCAAATGAGACTATCTATTCCACTGTGTGGATAACTCCTGATTTTAAAAAGCCGAAGTGCATGAGGGGGGCAGTGGCAATGTTGAGGAAAGGATCTATTAACATCATGTGGGCTGGCACTTGGGACAACTTGCAACTCACTTCCCTTCCCTTCCCCTGGTTACTTGGGACTGGGAGATAATGGAGGGGGGGGGAGCAGGCCAAGTGAATTTTAAACAGCACCTAGGTGATCTATCCATGTATCTTGCTTCTTCTGATTAAGAATCTGGAACCAACAGAGGAAAGAAATCATCAAATTGATTAGAGTGTTCACTCTGCAGTGAAGCTACCTTGCCTACAGGTGTTGACTATATAATTGTGGACTTTGTTCCTACTGGGTTTTCTCAAAGCAGAGTGGGCTTGCAAGCCTTCTGGGTCTTACAGCTCCCATTTCCAAGGAACAAGTGTCCCTCCCTGGACAAGCCAGGTAACATCCCCAATATCTGCCTGCAGCCTGCAGAGCCAAGTGGGCTTCTACAGAGGAGAGAGGAGCATGTGAGGAGGGAGGGTGGAAGCTGTCTGTGTAGAAAGCAAGCAGATGTTTGTAGCAGCAGCTGGCAGATGGCAGCAGAGTCCTCCACAGTGCCCCAGGCTCCACAAGGGGAAATAAGAGGTGGGGAGGCCGTGACCTCAGGACTGCAGCAACTCTATTGGTATCCAAGCTGGGGGATGCTCATTCTTGCGTGGGGCACGCAGTAGTCTTCAGAGGACCCCAGCATCCCAGGCTCTGTGTGGGGCTCTTGGTAGCTTCCATGCTAACCCATGGTGTGTCCTAACAGTACCGCCCACTCTGTCCCCAGCCTGGGTTCCGCTGTGGCAGTTGAGGTCATGGTCACAAACAGGGGGGTGTTCAGTTTGGGATGACTTGTTCCCCTAGAGCAGTTGCAGCGACATTCTACTTTCTACAGTGTCGGAAAGAGGGAGAGAGAACACGCGCCAGCCTACCCAGCTCCACAATGTTTCTAACAAAATCTGGCATTCCTGGTTCTAATCAACATGCTGAACTTTGGAACAAATTAACATTCCACAGTCCTGGCAGGGAAGGAGATTTCAGCCTAGGCGACTTCAGTTCACAACCACAACAAAAGTTGCTTCTCCCGGGAAGACACACTCAAGCTCACAGGGTCATTTTTGTTTTGCTTCCCCACCATCTGGCTGAGTAGCACCAGGAGCTGGATTTGGGGCTGCTTCTGCAAAGAGAGGAGGGGGCCCTGTGGCTCCCCAACCTCCTGGCAGGGAGGGTGGCACAGAATTACCTCCACATACCCCCATCCCCCAGGCCCCAAGGGTGGGGGGTGGGGCCCCGGTTTCCCCAGGCTGCCTGGAGTTGGGAGTGTGCAGAAGGCGAGAAGCCTGCAGACAGCAGCAAGCGGGTGGGAATCAGAGACCAGGAGCGCACCAGACCGCGGGCTATCTGCGTCTTGAGAAACATTCCAGAACTCCACGTCATGCTTGCTCTGGAGCGTCGGGAGTCTGAGTTCCAGAAGACAAAGAAGCCTGACTCTGGCTTTGGCTTGTTTTCCTCTCCTCCTTTTTTCTGTTCCCTTCCACTCCGAGATTCAGCCTCTTTCACCGACTGGTCAGTGACGTCCGACGCCTCGACCTCAGATTCCACATCTGTAGGATGGGAATCACCTGTGCCGATGGCAGGCCGTGCCCCGGAGGCCGGAAGACACGAGAATGTCACTGCCTAGACAAGCCCCACAGGCCGGGCCCTGGAGAACGAGCGGCCCTCCGCTCTTTGACCTCCAACCCAGCCGGGCCTCGAGCCCAGTCTGGGGAGGCCTCTCCAGGGCCGTGGGCGGAACTCCATGTGACCTGCTGGTCCTCCCAGGGTAAGGAGGGCAGCTGAGCTAGCCACCAGGTCTGGCTAGAGAAGAAGCTTCTGTGAGGTCAGCGATGTTCCTGGACAGGAGGGCGGTAAATGCACACGGGGCGTGCCCTGGGAAGCCACGCCCCCTCGGGGGAGGCCCCAGGCACCTGCTGGGGGACACGCGGGGCTCCCCCTGAAACTGAGAAGGAATCTTTAAAATGACCAAAACCAGTGAAATCAAGAAAAACAGGTCCATGACTGTCTCTCCTTCAGAATTCCTGCTCCCAGTGCCCAAACACGTGACAGAAAGAAGCCTTGACTTCTAGCGGAGCCGGATCTAGTCCCGGCGGGGTTAGAGATGGGGTGCAGGGTGAGAGTCCCTGGAGGCCCAGGCTGTGTTGTGGCTGCTGCTGGGGGCTGGGGTGAGCAAGGAAGCCGGGGCCCCACTGTCACAGATGGTTCCAGGATCAGAGCTGAGCTGTGACACCTGGCACGGGACTTGAAAGGTTGGGAAGGGGGGAGGGGCCCAATGGACTGTGCTGGAGAATTGATGTTTTGGTGGTGGGTGTGGTGTGGTAACAGACATTTGTACAGGTGCAGCCTGTCCCCCTAAACATATACAGCGTTGTAAACCAGTGTTGATAGTTAAATGAGTAACGAATTAAATAAAAAATTGAGAAGCGCCCGGGACTGCTTGCCATTGGTATTAGGGTGACGCCCTGTCTGCTGCTGGGGAAACCTTTGCACGACACCCCGCTGCTGAGGGAGTATCCCCCGGCAGACCCTCTACAGCAAGCACCTGTTCATCCCCTCTCTTTTCTTAGCCTGCTTTCCCCCTCCTGCGGTGGGGTCTCCGAGATCTTGGGCTACTGTGTTTTTGTGGAGGTCCTCCAGACATCGCCTGCTTTCTCACACTCACACAAGTGCTTAGTGAGAATTAGTTATATGCCAGGCAGGGTGCCTGGCTCTGGGTACACAGCAAAGAAGGTAAGGGGTAAGGTTTTCTGCCCATAAGGCTCTAGGCATTTAACTTGAAGAACGGGAGGGGTGGAGCTGGGGCAGAGATGGGCTCGAGGTAGCGAAGTACAGCTTGTTAGGTCATCCTGAGATAGGAAACCCTGGTGGCTCCAGCGTTTTCTATCTTCCAGATACATTTGATAACTTGTCTTGAAGTTCGATTTAAAAAAGCACCTTACATGACTTGGAGGAAATGAGAATGGCCTAAATCAAAGAATGCATGCGGGATTAGCCGGGGGAGATCAGGGCTAGTGGCGAAATCCTGTAGGAGGGCTCTCCTGGACTCCAGCATTGGGAAATGACTTGATGCCTTCAAAGGAGGAGGGGAAGGTACAGGTGTAAACACAGGTCAGACTGCTCAGACGGGGGAGAGCAGACAGCCGCCACGAGAAGTACAGAACCTGTGAACTGGGATGTGGGGGACATCTGCAGGAGTGGTGAGATGTCAGGGCTTGCTGCAGAGGCAGTCACTTGGGCCCATCTCAGAACGCCTGAATCAGCATCTTGGACGGAGCCTGGAAGCTTCTTATGAACGAGTGCCCAGGGGATTATCTTATGCACCCGGCTTCACAGTCCACATTAAGGCTTTCTGGAGTTTATCCTAAGTGCAAAGGGAGGCCATTGGAGGGTTTGGAAAAGAGAAATGCCTCAGTCCTTTTTAAAGATGTTCCACCGCTCAGTTCAGAACTGAGTAGAGTGGGGGGTCAGCACACCCCTCCAAGCACCAGGGCAGAGCCCGCCCTTTGCTTCCTTGCCAGTAGCCCGTGGGGGACCAGCATCTTTCTCTAGCCAGGCTCAGGGCACTGGGTTGTCACTGGCCATCTAGATCCTCACGCTCCCAGCACTGGCTCTCTCAGTGCTGGGGTTGGGGGGGGCATGACAGTGGCCCCTGGATCAGTTTTTGGGCCTCAGATTGCCCATCACTCTTCACATCACACACAATGTCTCCTTGCCAACACAGGGTAGGGTGTACTGTCATTTCCCCTGTCACCTGTAGGGGGTGGTCTAGAGCACCAAACCTGGGAGGGGCCAGGGCAACCTTGTGGGGTCCAGGGCTCGGAGTCTCTCTGATGTGAGCTCAGGTGGCAGGGAGCCAGTGAGTGGACTGGCACCTTTGAATAGACAGACTCCGTGCCCTGGGTGCAGGAACCCATCTGGGGCTCCTGTCTTGAAGATGAGCGAGGGGCTGAGAGCCTCAACCCTTCCCAAAGGCCTTCTAGTGGCTCGGCAGGGATGGGCCAGTGCTGACCGCCCCTCTCAGACAAATGACAGATTTTTCACTCTGTTTTCAGAGAGAGAGGCTGTAGAGAGAGCGTTGCGAATCACAATCAGAGTTTCCTGCCGCAGAGCACACATGATGAGAATTGATCTCAAACCTTTTACTGTCATCATTTACTGAGTGCTGGGAACACACACATAAGTCAGCAGAGAAAAACTCAGGATCCGGGACTCCTGCAGCAAGTCAGCAAAACGCCCAGCCATGCTGCCTGCTGAGACAGTGCAGGATCACAGCTCCCAAAGCGTTAAGATCTGTGTCTCTGTCTTCACCGTTCTTTTAACCAACTGTAGGAGCTATAACTTGCATACAGTAAACTGAGCCCACTTGAGAGGCGTGGATTGAGGTCTTGACAGTGTATACACCAGAAGTACAGAGCACTGATTGCATACCCGAGGCTTATTTCTGAGCTCGCTCTGGATGCCGCGGGGGCAATCCTGCCTTCCCCTTCCAGCTTCTCGAGACTCTCAGCAGTCCTGGCATTCTTGGCTCCCGACTGCGTGCTTTCTTCCTCCCGCTCGGCATGCTGTATTTCCTTGGGTTTTCTTCATAGAAAGACACCGGTCATGCTGATTGAGGCCCGTATACTCCAGGATGGCTCCATCTTAACTAATTACTTCAGCAAGGATCCTCTTTCCAAATACTGTCACTTTCTCAGGTTCTAGTAGAGATTAGGATTTCAGCACATCTTTTGGGAGACACAACATATTAGTGATCTTTCTTTGTCTCTAATGTTCTTCCTCAACATATTAGTGATCTTTCTTTGTCTCTAATGTTCTTCCTCATTTCGTTCTCTTGAAGAATTAGTAGAGGGCTCTCAAAGTTCACTTTTTTTTTCTTTCCTGTTGAATATCACAGGAGAAGTCAGTCACCTCTTTGCCTACCTTTAGACGAGTTTTGCATTTTTCTTAGGTAATCTGTCTAATCTTAGGTAATCTTAGATACATACTGCCTGTATGTAACCTGTGGGCAGAAACCATCATCTTCTTCCACATGGGGACTAGAACTCAGAACCCTGGCATCCCATTTAGACTTTCTCCACAGAGTAAGCGTTTCAACTGTGTGCATTTCAGGCACCTATTCCTACAACCCTTAGTCTACAGATTTGTGGGTTAATGAGCAAGAGGAGGAAGCATTTGGGATTTGTGTTACTTAATTTTCTATTTTAAGAATGTAATCACTAGGGAACATTTGGGATAAACACTTGGGGTCCTATCTAAACGTCTTCCTATGTAAAATACATGTATCTGATTGCTTACAATATGTCCAAAAATAAAGTTAGCCTTTTCATGCAAACATAGTATAAATGAGGATTTAGCCTCAGCACTAGTGACACTCCAGGAAGATTCTTCATTGTAGGGGCTGCCTAGGATGTAGCAGCATGTGACCTAACAGATCCTAATGGCACCCCCCTTCCCAGCTGTGACACATTGCCAAGAGTTCTCTGGGGGGGACAGACTCACCTCTAATGGATGGCCACTACCTGGAGAATATGTGAAGGAGGCCAACGAACTTATTGTAAACTTTAAAACTCGTCGTTAAAAAGTTATTCAAACTTCTTTTTATTTTGGCTTCTTTTTAATACTCGTCACATCTGGTAAGGTTGTTCTGTACCCAGAACAGCCGGATTATGAGTGGCTGCACACCTCCACTTTGCCTGTTCCTGCCCCTCTACATCTGGACCTTGGGGGTGTCCCGATTCACACGCAGGGGAAATGAATGCCTTTACTTATCATGAAGACCTAAGGGCTCAAGGAACATGAAGGCCAGGACAGCCCTGGGGCGCACCAGGCCATGTCAATGTCAGCGTCACCCCGACTCTTCTAAAGCCCTTGCTCAGTTCCTCCCCAGCACACTGAATGAGAAAGAATAAGCTTGTGGTTTCCAAAGGGAGACCAAGTACCAGGAGTGGAAATCATCTGGAGGAAGTTTAAAAACAGCCCGTGGAAGGGAAGACTGGGGAGGATTCAGGCAGTTGCCCCGACCTCCCAGACCCAGGGGTGCTTCCTGCGGTGGTTTCCGAGGAGGAACTGGACGGCCCTGCTGGGAGGGGAAGTGGCTCGCTGGCAGACAGATGAGATGCTGCCCCTTCCAAGAGTGAGTTCTGTGTGTGGCTGCAAAGGGGAGGCAGGTCTGCTGCTGGGAAGTGCCCTCGCATGGCAGCAGCCTGCTGCTCACAACTGCTGCCTTTGGTCTCAGTCTAAGAGCAGCAGCGTTAGGGTGGGCTACAACCCCCCTTCTGAGGGGCAGGTGCTCCTGAGTATTTGGGAGAATGGGGGGGACCGCCACCTTGGATTTAGAGGTCTTCCCTGTGATGTAAATCCCGCAAATTATAGGATAGATATATCCTGACCCAGGGCCCCACTCCCCTCAAACTTGTCTTCTTTTTTTAATTGTGGTACAATTCACACAATAGAAGATTAACTCGTTTAGAATATTTAATTAACTGGTATTTAGCATATTCACAATATTGTGCGACCGCCACCTATATCTAGTTCCAAAATATTTTCATATCCGCCCCCCCAAAACCCAAATCCATTAAGTGCTAATCCCCCATACCTGCCTCTCCCAGCCTCTGACAACCACAAACCCACTCTGTCTCCATGAATTGTTTCATTCTGGACATTTCATATAAATGGAATCCCAGAGGTGACTTTTTGAGTCTTGTTTCTTACACTTACCACATATTTTGGAGGTTCATCCATATTGTAGTATGAATCAGTATTTTATTCTTATTGATGGCTGAGTAATATTCCATTCCCGGGCCAGGCTGCTTTTATTTATCCATTCTTCTGTTGATGGACATTTGGGTTGCTTCCACATTTTGGTTATTGTGCATGGTGATGCTATGAAAACTTGTGCCTTCTCGTACCTGTTTGAAGATTTCTGTAGTCCTCAGTACAACGTCCTGCTGCTCAGCAAGATTCTCATCCTTGAGGTCCCTCCTATTCCCGTCCATGGACTACCTCCTCTTTATGGTCCGGCCCCCAGAACTACTTAGAATGCCTGGAACCAGCCAAGATATACTTCTCATCCACCCTGGCCCTTAGCTCTGCACAGGTGTCTTTGGGCTACAGTGACTTTTTGCATACCTTTGTCCTCTGTCTACCCTTACTTGTTCAAGACTGGGATTAAGTGTCACCTGTGCTGGGAAGACAGCACAGATCCTTACCTCAGCATAAGGTAAGCTAGCCCAGGGGTGATTTAACTCAGGAGCAGAGACAAAGACAGCACCCAGGGGAACAGGTGTGGGTTGATAGTATAGAGGGATAAAGCAAGATGACTGCCTGTGGTCTGGGGGCTTCAGGGGCAGTTTTATGAGGGGCTCTTTTTGGCTATGGGACACATAGGCTAACGGTGTTCCAGGCTGGCTCCTGCTGTGTCTCCAAAGCCCTTCTGCTCATCTCACAGTTCTGGTCAAGGCGCTTTATCATAGTTGTTAATCTGATATCACCAGAGCTCCCTGCAACAGGGGACCCCTATACATCATCTGTTTATACCCAGCCCCTCAGTTAAGGACCTGGAACCCATTGCCACTTTCTCTTTCTAAAATGAACCCCAGTAAGCAAAGAGGTGAGATTAAACTTATAGGAGGTATGAAAGGAAATATAAGTCCTACTAATATGACATATTGAGTCGCTAGGCTTCATTTGCATTAACCAGTGTAATCTTTTAGATGATCAAGAAAATATCCCCAACACAGGTACGCCCACGAAGGAGACCAGACACGTTCTTATTTATTCAGCGTATCACCCTCTTTCTGAAAAAGAGTCTTACTGAGAGAGAGTTTGCCTGGGTTTTACACACCCACAAAGTGGCATCACCGGCAGGGATGCAGTCACATAGCCATCAGCATCACTTCCCAGCCCCGCCCCGGCCCCGCCCCAGGCTGGCAGCCAGTCTGAGTTAGAGACCCTCCTCCCCTTAGCATGAAGCAGCTGAACATCTGTGTCAGTGAGATTTTTCAGGTGCAGGTGAGGGAGGAAGGGCTGTCGTGGACAGGAAGGAAGGGGCAGGCAGCAATAGGCAGGAAGCCAGGGCTGCCTGGCTAAGAAGCCCCTCAAGAGAAAAGAGAGTGGAAGATGAGGCGATCAGCAGAGAGTGAGTTGAAACGTCTTCCTTTGGGAACGTTTGCAGGGTTCTTTGCCAGCAAGGAAGCAATGATATTGTGGAGGTCAGAGGTGTGGGGTGTGCTGAGATGGATGTTCCCCTCGACCATCGGAGTCCTGACAAGCAGCAGCAGAAATGTTGCTGGGTGAGGGGGCCCCAGTTTCCCCCTGACATTTTAAAGTGGTTAGCATCCTTCAAGTCTCTCCATCCTCCCTGTTGTGATGTGTGTGGTAAGTGAACAGCGTGATAGATTTTTTAATTCTCCCAATTTAATTGACTCCCGGCACATGGAAGGGTTCACTGGTATAAGGCCTGTGCTTCTGGACAGACTTCTACCTTTCCCACTACCAGAGGCATTCTACGGGGGTGGAGAGGGGAACAGGATCAAAGCGGGGCAGGAAGAGCAC
>NW_004567130.1:15256649-15316572 GCF_000260355.1 Condylura cristata
CCATGTTGGGGTGTCAAATTTACCTCTGCCTCTCTCTCTTGGATAAGGTCTGCTGGGTAATCCAAGATGATCTTCCCCTCTCAAGGACCTTAGCTTAGTCACAGCTTTTGCCTGATAAGATAATATTCACACATTCCAGAATTAGGAAGTAGATATATGTCTTTAAAGGGCCATTTCTCAGCAAGCTTATCATAAATAAGCACTGCATACATCTTTACCTCTCATGTCCAGTCGAGAGGTGGCTTTATAGATGAAGAAATTGAGGCTCAGGCTTACTGTCTTGGCTGTATTTCTCTTGCAAGTAAGAGGGTCCAGTCTCTTTCTGCAATCCCCAAAGAATGTGGAAGGAGATGTGCTGGGTCATGTTATCCCATCCTATGTGACTCCACTTCAATGTTGTCAACTATAAAATAATCATTATGTGTCCATCCTGACCTAGTTAAGATGAAATCAGACAATTTTGTGAAAATTCTCTGGAAAATATTGTTATTTCTATGCTACGGTTCATTATTATCTGGAGTGGGTATCTATAAAAGAGAAAGAGATGGGGCCTCCCTGGTGGTCCAGGGGTTAAAAACACTGTGCTCGCAAGCTCTCTGCAGCCACTACAGCACGAGTTCGATCCCTGGCTAGGTTGCTGACCCACAGTGCACAGCAGATCTCTCCTGTCTCACCCACACCCACTGCTCCCCTCAGCAGTGTATTTCAGAAGATCTGCCTGTTCTGCTCCCCACTCTGTCTCTGGTGAATACTCTTACCCCTGCCCCCTGCACCTCTGGCCTACACCCTAATTCTTGTATGCATAAGAAAATAATCTTTTTAAAAAGATGACTTGGCTGAGCATCATGAAGAAATGGCCAAATATTTATAGACGTCATGAGGAACTTGGAGCCCCAAATCTCCACTTAAGATATAGTGAATACAATTCTGATGTAGATACGCTTAAAAATCCTTTCTTGTTGGAGGTCTTATACCTGGAAACCACAGCAAGAAATGCTGGACTATTTCATTTGGGGGTGACTTGGAGCTCAGGGTGGAGGGGGTAAGCTTTACTTCTACATGTTTATTCTTCTCGCCATGATATTCTAGATCCTCATTATGAGTATGTTAGCTGTTGATAGCAATCACACCATGTGCTGTTTTTGTCTATTAACCTCCTGTGGTTTTGTCACCTTGGTAATAGAGAAAGGATGGGGGTAGAAAAGAGTGGGTAGAAGGTTCCATAGGTAAGCGGTAAAATGACAGCAGAGAGAAAAAGGCAGGCATGACAGGGAACATTTAGAAACATTAGGATGAACGTAGACATCTTTATCAAAATTGATTTTGACTGGAAAGGCCTCTACTCTGCACTTATAAATCTAGATCAGACGTGGAAAACAAGCACACTAAGAATAGACCACATTCAGAGCCATGGCAGACATCACTAATCAATCACAGCAACCTAGCACTCCAGGCAGCCCCTACCTGTCACTGATCTCTTATCACCTCTGCACTGGACGATAAGCCTAGGACATAAATTTCACTGCATTAATTAACTTACATAGTTCAAAAGGCTTTTGACCTGTTGTTTACACCAGGTTTTCAGCTGCTTGTTAACTATTTTAATAACAACATGAGCTCCTGATCCCAGACTAGGTACCAAGCTCTCTATATTTAATCCTCACAAATGTTGATTTTCTCAGTAACTGAAGCTCCTGTGAATAAGCTGTCAGTCAAAGGAAGAGTTCTATTTCTTGCAGTGTTTGAAGTTTAGTCTTCTAGAGAGTAGGGTTTCCGGGCATGAGTGAGGCACTGTGCTATGTCTGTTTACCCTGTGTGCCATTGGGTAGCTTGGGGATGCTTGAGAAGCTACTTATCCTCAAAAAACTTACTGCTGGGGGCAAGATTAGCCCGCATGATTCAGTTAAGGACAAAAAAACCCAAAAGCCACTCCAAGCCATGTGTGTGCATGCACAGAAGGAAAGTGAGAGGGCACGAAAGGAAGTTTGGTGAGATGCTGGAGATTGTTCAATGTAGTAATAGGTAGAAGGTATTCAGGATTCATTCTTTAAGTGTTAGTTGGTTTGTAACTTTTCACCTTAAAAAGCTGTGGCGTGGGATGGGAAACCCGTGGGGATTACAATTGAGATGAAAAAAAAAATGCGAAAAATGATGTAAAAATAAACTTTTTAATAAAAAAAAAAGAAAAAAAGAAAAAAAAAAGCTGTGGCGTGGGTAAAATAAAGTAACAGAATAGGTGTATTAAAACCTTCCTTTACATGCTCTTTATCACTTCTGCTTTTATTTTTAAAATTTGTATTCAAATAGAATTCACATCATGATACATTTGATACATTTCTTTTAAATGTATATGCTAGTGGGGTTTAGCTTATTTGATACATTATGCGGACATTACCACCCAATTCCAGAACATTTCCTCGCTCCAAAAGGAATCCTGTACTACTAGCGACTGGTCTCTGTCACACCCTGCTCCCATCCCTAGTAACCTGCTTTCCCGTCCCTAGTAACCTGCTTTCTGTCTCAGTGGGGTGGCCTGCGATGGACTCGTAACAGATGCTGTGTCTGGCTCCTTTCACTTAGAATGCTGTAAGGGTTCATCCACCTCATTTTAGAGCTGGATAATACCCCACGTTTGGATAGATAACCTTTTTTACCTGCTCCCTTTTGATGGATTGGGTTGTTTCTACTTTTCAGCTGCTGTAATAAAGCAATGAACATGTATGTTCAAGTTTCTGTGTGGACACGCACTTTCATCTCTCTTGGGTACATACCTAGAAATAGAATTGCTAGGTCATATGGACATGTTTAACCTTCGGAGGCCCCACCCCCCACGGTGACCATACCATGATACATTCTTACCAGCAATGTTTGTGTTCAGATTCCTCTACATCCTCTCCAACACTTGTTATTGTCTTGTTTAAAAATAGCCATCCTGCACATGGGTGATTTGGTGATGGGAAACCCAAGGGGATTGCAACTGAGATGGAAAAATGCACAAAAATATGTAAAAATAAACTATCATGAAATTAAAAAAAAAAAGCCATCCCTTAGAACGCAGCACTGCAAGCTCACAGCTGCTTCAGTGTGAGTTCGATCCCCGGCCCTAGAGGTGACCCACATGGTGCAGGAGACTCTCCTGTTCCCTCTGCTGCTCCCTTCAGCAGTGGACTTCATCGACCTGCTGTTCTGCTTCCCACTCTGTCTCTGGTGAATCCTCTCACCGCCCCTGCACCTCTGGCTTGTACTCCAGTTCTGTATGCATAAATAAATAAATCTTAAAAAAAAAGAAGCCTTGTGGGAGGCTGAATTCCAAGATGGAATTCCCCAAGTTGCACAAACACCTCTTCTCACTTATCCAATCCAAAGCGAATCTGGACACTACTGAAAAGGGATCCTGAAGAAGTAATGAAGGCCCTAAGTCAGCTCACCTGAAGATACCGAGACCACCCAGGTGGACCCCAAGCCATCACAGATCTGGAAAGCTGGGCCTAAACGTCAGCAACAGAAAACCAGAGGCCATTGTTGGCTTGAAGATGGTGGAGATAAGCAATGTGGGGGCTGCTAGGAGCTGAGACTAGCTCCCTGCTTCTATCGGCAATGAGGCAAGGACCTCATTTCTAGAAAGAACTAAACTTCGCTGTGAATGAGAATGATGTTGGGAGCTGGTATTTCCCCCAGAACATCCAGGTGAGACCTTGGCCCAGGTGACACCTTGACTCCAGTCTGGTGAACCCCTGAGGCAAAGCACCCACCTCTGCCATGGGAGCCCTTCAACCAGCTGAAGAGAGAACTAATGAGTGGGTGTTTGTTTTTTTTTCTTAAAGATTTATTTATTTATTCATACAGAACTGGGGTACAGGCCAGAGATGCGGAGGGTGAGAGGATTCACCAGAGACAGAGCGGGAAGCAGAACAAGCAGATCGACGAAGTACACTGCTGAGGGGAGCAGCGGGCGGGTCAGGAGAGGTCTGCTGCGCCATGTGGTCACCTCCGGGGCAGGCGGGATCAAACTCATGCGAAGTGGCTTTAGTTTCTCAGTGCAGTGCTTTAACCCGCTGCGCCACCAGGGAGGGCCAGAGTGGGCGTTTTTTAAGCCACTCAGCTTGCAGTTGCTCATTACGCAGCACAGGAAACTAACGCAAGTCTCAACTGATGACTTGGGAGTGGTCTGGAGAGTGCAGGAGGCACTTTGCAAGTAAAGGCAGAAGGCAGTTGAGTTTATGAGCACTCCTGCTTTTCCAGGTCTGGCATCTTAGCTGACATTTGGTCATTAGGGAATTAATACAAAATATAGAAATGGCAGAAAAATCAAAACCACAGACAAATCTCATTTCATACCCATTAGGATGGCTATTTTTTAAAAAAAGATTTATTTATTTATGCATACAGGGGACAGAGGAGGTCTGCTGTGCCATGTGGGTCACCTCTAGGGCTGGGGATCGAACTCACACTGAAGCCGCTGCGGCTGGTTTGCAGTGCTGCATCCTGACCCACTGCGCCACCAGGGAGGGCCCCACCAGCCTTTTGACAGCACCACCATCCACCTCTTGCTGAGTACGGCTTCAGAATGTGTGGATGCACTACCTGCCTTGCAAGAAATCCCAGATTCATGACAAGCATGGGCTGTTATAAATAGCAGAGGGTACTTGCTCCCCACCCCCACCCCCCAACCCCCAGTTTAAAGGCTGACAAGGATGAGCAAGTTTGTTGAGACCGTCTGCACTGACCCTTGTCGTTGACGATTGAGTCGATGGCTCCTCTTGGCTTCGGGGCTCTCAGCCTGTGGACTGGGATCTTGACAAAGTGCAAAACTGCACTTTCATGTCCTCGTTTGATTCTGTAGCTCTTTTGAAAGGCGTCCCCGTACAATCTACCCAGTAACATCCTCTTTGTTGTCCCAGCTATGGCCGAGTGGACTTCTAAGGAATTTTAAGCACAGAAAATTAGTCGCTGGCCACGCTGACGCAAGCCCAGCCTTTCTGTTCACTCTTTATGGATTTGGAAACGCTCCTTATTTGGAAATGCCATCTTCTCTCCTCGCGTGCTCTGAAGCAGGAATCAATTCCACTCGTTAGATTAAGTAGAATAAACTAAAGAGTGAACACAAGTGAGAGCTGAAGTGACTTTGAAAGAGAAAGACAGTGGGAGCTAGTTCCCACTGCAGAGGTCAAGTCAGAAGTGACCAGAAATTTATGTTTCTTTCTTTTAATCCTGTTGAAATGCAGTAAATTGTGACTGCTCGAAACACAGTGTTCCAGCGTGTGTCTTTGGGACAGTAGTTTCATAGAGTGAATAAAAAGTGGTGAGCAGAAAAAGGTTCTGTGGTCAGGCTACTAAAGTTGACTGTGTTTCCTACGAGGAGACACCGCGCATTGTGATTTTCAGACTCAATGGTCATTGGATTTCCCACCTAGGCAGTGAAACTAGAGTTCTAAGGAATACAGTTTGGAAGACTGTGCTGAGTGCAATCTTAACACAGGCGAGGCCAGCATATGTGTGATGGCATATTTCTGGCATGCATAGAAACGGACACTTCTCCACATTTGGGTCACAAGTACCCCCCAACACACACACACACACACACACACACACACACATCATGGATGCATATATTTGAGTCTTAAAGTTGGAGAGGCACTTTTTTCTGCCTCAAATAAATTTCCCAGTGGGATTGTTTCCTGATCCCTTCATTTTCTACTAATCTCATTCTCACTCTTACCCTAGAAGTAGTCTCAGATGCTTCACTAACAATTTTTAAAAAAATTTATTTATTTATGTACACAGAACTGGGGTACAGGCCAGAAGTGCAGGGGTGATGAGAGGATTCACCACAGACAGAGTGGGGAGCAGAACAGGCTGACTGATGAAGTTCAGTGCTGAGGGGAGCAGCGGGCGGGCCAGGAGAGGTCTGCCACACCATGTGGTCACCTCCAGGGCGGGTAGGGTTTGAACTCATGCTGAAGTGGCTTTAGCTTCTTAGTGCTGTGCTTTAACCCGCTGCGCCACCCGGAGGCCTCTTCACTAACAATTTTACAACTAATGAATGAAGAAGAAAATTACTATTTATCAATTATCCCCAGTAGATGGGTGCTCTGTATGCTTTATATGCAGTAAACCTGTGCACAGGATTAATTGTAGTCCATACAGGGCAGCGAAATTCAGAGAGGTTAAGCAATTTGCCGAAGGTCACACAGCTTAGAAGTAGCAGAGGATTTGGATGCCAGATCATCTGATTCCAAAGACCCTTCTCTTCCCCACACATCCCCTTGCCTCCCTGCTCTCGATGATATATTTTAATGTATACTATAAATGAGTTTGCTAAAATTAGGCGTGTATCAGACACTTCAAATTGAGTTGTACTTTCCCACTGATCAGTGCTGCGATTTCAGGCGACACTTCATTTTCAACTGGCAGTGACTTTGGAGACTTGAGTTTTCAGTTTTCCCATCCCTTCCCTATTCTCTGTCAAGTGATTAACGATCTGAAAGCAAACTTTTATAGAACACCAGAGGAAACAGGCTCTGATTTCATGTATTTTCCATATTTCTGTGCTTCCGAAGGGGACATGTGTCTTTTCCTTTATATGCCTCGTGGCTATGGAGCGGCAGACTCCAGCTCAGACCCCCTGACCTTTGGCCTGGGATTTGGTTTCTATGCCAGATTCCTTGATCTGTAAAATGGGGTTACTAGTACTCCCAACTGGTACTAGCCAGCGATTGGTGGAAGACTAAGTAAGACCAGGAGGTGGGATTATCACACTTGCTTCTTTAATAGCAGGGCTGGTAGCAATACAAATGCAATATAGAAAAAAGAAACACCAGGATACCATTCCAGGGCTCTGGAATTACGAAGAAACCAGCACCTTCTTCCTTTGCCCTGATCGGTTTTGCCACTGGCTTGTTTATGGCTAGTCAGTACCAATTGAGAGTGTACTTGAACATGTGAGTAAACAAGAACATACATTAATATTAACTGAAGAGCAAATATTTGTCAAGTTCCCTCAGCCTTTGTATTTACCCCTCGCTCAGAGAGAAACGTAGTTAGCAGAAGTAACATCAAACAAAAAGACCATTCCCCTCCACCGGAGAAAGTTACGTCCCCGCTCGCCACCCTAGGCCGCAAGCTGCTTCCTGTCCTGGAGCAGGTCGGCCCTGCTGGTATTTAAACAGAAGTTATTTTCACCACAGTTTCACATGCTCTGATCTGGGTGTCCCCAGAGCTGTTGAGCAGGGTGCCTTGCGCATGGCCAGGGCACTTTAGCAAATGAATGAGTATTTACAGAAGCATGCTGAACTCCATTTCCTTCCATGTTTAACCCCCAACGAGATGAACAGGTTTTGTTTGGTGTCTGGAAATAGTTTAGCTTCTGGAAAATGTTTTCCCAAGGAGCCTGGTGGAAGAGGAAATAGCTTGACTTTGTTCAAAATAAAGCTCTGCCAATATTTGTTGCCCAGATTCACAGCTCTGACCTTCAGCTGTTGGAGACAGACGTTCATGGTTCGGCAGATACGGGGGCAGGATGCTTGCTTCTGTCTGAGATTTTAAGTTGACTCTAGACCTTCACACACACATGCAATCACACACATGATTCTCCAGTCTCACACTGTGTCGCTTTTATGCGTCCTTTGGCATTCATCGTGGATCACATAGATTAACCCCATTTATGGCAAATGCCACCCCAAGCCCTGGTGAAGCCAGTCTGGCCCTCCATGTACAGGCTGGGAGGGAGTGCTTTGCATAAAGCCCATCAGGAAGGTGAAAGCTGAGCCTCGCTGGCATAACTCCCCCTGGCAGATCAGAACACATTGTCCTGGGTGTTTCATATTTGGAGATGTCCCTGGGTCAGGCTGGGTGGAGCCAGGAGGTTGCAAGCGTTGGGAGAAGCTGTCCCCCCTTTTTCTGAATAGAGGATTTAAAAATAACATGTCTCAAGAAAATCGTTGCAAACAAGAGGCCACAGGGATGCTACCCCGAGGCCTGCAAAGAGGATGTTGCTATTTCTGTTAGCTGCCTGGGTTAGGGCAACAAGTGGTTTAGAAAAATATGGGATGGGGGTGGGGGAAAGGGAAGAGCAGTAGGATTTGAGAAATAAAGTATGCTCTCCCAGGCTCTGGCTGAATGCTAATGTTCTTCAAGTCAAGGACATGATTTTGTCCTTAGGGCAAGTCTAGCCACAGCGGTCAGCTGCCCTCTCTCTGTTAGACAGGAGCAAAATGAGTGTCAGAGACAAGGATCCAGATACCCCAGTGTTTTTGCCACATCCCTGGCATTTCTCTGCTGAACATAGCTGTAGTTTTTTTGTATTCATTTATTTTAATCGATTTCACTTACAGTAAATATGCAATAAATAAAACTAACCACCTTTAAATACACATTTCAGTGGCATTAAGTACATTCCCCTCACTATACAACCCTTATAACTGTTCATCCACAGTTTTATCATTTTGCTAAATTTGAGCCTCAGACCCATTAAACACTAACTCCTCCATTTCCTCCTCCCTCCAGCCCCTTGTAACTACCATTCTACAAATTTGACTGTACAAGTTACCTCATCTAATGGCATCATACAGTATTTGTGTTTTTGTGTCTGGCTTAGTTCTCTAATTAGTATCTTCAGGGTTCATCCAGGTTATTGTATGTGTCACAATTTCCTTCCTTTTTAATAGCTGAGTAATATTCTAATGTGTAATTATACCCGATTTTGTTTGTCTGTTCATCCACCTATGGATACTTGGGTCACTTCCACTTATTAGCAATTGTAAATAATGCTTCATTGGCCATGAATGATCACTGGTTCCTTTATTAAAATTCTAATCCTCGTCTAATTTTTTCCCCTATCTTTGTGAGTTGTTTCTCAGGATAATTTGAGATAAACAAAACCCAGGTGTATACAACCCAGATCTGGCTGTTGGATGTGATGCTGGGAAGTTCCTTGTCAGGCTTGAAACACACACATAAGTGATGAGAAGAGGCTCGTGTTATGGGGACCATATTTCCTGCACCCCAGGGCAGTCTGGGTTCACATCAGTTGTCTCGGGAATTTTTAATGCCACACCCTTTCATTCCCAGAAGGATGCAGGTTTGGACAAGATGTAATATAGTCACCCTAATTATAAAGAATGTTGTAAACTGGTGCTATCCAAGAGAAGATAAAACTAGGGGGGAAAGGTGACCCATCTTAGAGAGACTTTGGAAGAAAGGTTGGGGTCTCAAAAGAGGCAGGCAGCCATGTATGGAAACTTTGGGGTTGAGAAGAATCAAGGGATTTGGAGCAAGATTTAGGCTTGAGAGACCCTAGTTTCCCAAAGTTACAACTTTCAGTGTTACTGGTGTTTCTCAGCAGGGGAACCTTTGCCTCCCGGCACATGTGACATTGTCTGAAGACACTTCTATTTGTCACAACCTGATTTCTGGGGTTGCTATTACCACATAGTGAATAGAGGCCAGGATGCTGGTCTCCACCCTACAATGCTCAGCCCCCCCCCCAAGGAAGAATCCCCAGAATTAGCCATAGTGCCAGGATTAAGAAAAATCCTAGTTGAAGAGAAGGGAAGAGAAGGAAACGTACCCTGACGGGGAGAAGCAAGTGCCACAGGTCATCTCACGGAGCCACAGCAGAACCGCAGCTTGGAGTTAGGAATGAACTTGGTTTTCCCCCTCCTCACAGGGCAACCTGGTCCCCTTCCCAGGTATCCCTGGTTCCTTTTTGCTCTCTGCCTTCACGCCAGGGGCCGGAGAGAGAGCGTGACTGTGTGTATAGGGCTGCTCCCAAGTGCACTTTTGCTAACAGTGACAAACATCATCCCCACTTCTCCCGGGATATTTGCTGTGCTTCTGATCATTTATTGATATTCCCAGAACACCCCAATGACGCATGCCTTTTCAAGTCCCACTTTCTGCATCTTAAGACATTCTGGGTTAGTGATGGAATACAGAGAAGCCCTGGCCCCATCCTTCTGGGTCCTGTTTGTAATTTGGCACATTTTCATGTTCGTAACACCAGATGACGTAATTGTCTGTTGCAAGTGCTCACCTGTCTGGTCTGAACTCAATTTACAAATGGCTCTCTATAAATATTCATCAATGATGAGGTCAGAGGAAGCCTTGGAATTCAGCAAAGATCCTTATTAACACAAACCACAAGCTTCTCCCCACCTGTGGGGGGCCTGCGGTCCTCCAGGAGAAGCAGGAGAGGTAGCAGCTCACATTTCAAGGCCCTTGAAGAAATCAGGGTGAGTTTAAAGGAGAGCCGGACAGGACAGGGGCATAAGATGCCTACAAAGGCATGGGGCGACTCCCTTCTTTCACTCTGTCTTTGCAACTCCCTAAGAGCAGTAGGGACTGATGAAAAAACCTTGATGCCAATGAAAATACCATTGCAAGCTTTTCTTTTTAATTTGGTAAGCCCAGTTAGCAGACCGACAGATAGCGGCAGACTGGAAAATCAAAATGGCCACAGAATTCACCTTCGAGCAGGAGGAAGATACTGCGTCCATCCTGAGAATTAGCTTCATTAGTCCGTGGGTCACACTTGAGCAGCTTCCGCTGCTGGGGTTTATGGGGCCTGGCGTAGGTCTCTGGGTTCTGGAGGGGGGAGGGGTGGGCAGCCTCAGTTACAGACAAAATAGATGACTAGCCTGGTGCCAATTAACCTCCCTTTAATTGATAATTAATTTTAAAACCTATTTACTCTCCCTAGAACAGCTGAGACTTTCAAGAAACCACTTTGAAAACAAATGGAGAATAAAGTCATCTCTCAGGAAATGAAGGGGGGCCTCGCGGGGAATGAGGAAGATCAGGCCTTGGACAAGCCAGTTTATGGAAGTGTCCTGGGTGCTCATGAAGGTGACAGATCAAAGTCGCAGGGTAGTAACAGCTGCCTTCTAACTTGGCTGTCTCTGCATCACTGCCCCACTTCCTGGGAGGGGGACCAGCTGTCTCTGTGTTCTGAGGTTTTCCAGGGACATGGGATTTTCAGTGTCAGAACTGGGAGAGCTTCAGGCCCTGTCTGGACCCCACCCCACCCCCAGATCGAGTCATTCCAACTCTGCCTCCTTTGATCTCTTGGAGATGGCCTTCTCCCCTCATCTATTGGACAATGCTTGCTATGTACCCCCGGGCTTGCAAAGACCAGGATGGCCCCATGGTGGTACCAGGATGAGTTACCAAGGCCATTCTTCTGCTTGCTCTTGTAAAGTAGGCGTAGGTGTCTTACTGTTGCTTTCTAACTATAAAAACAGCCACTCACTAACAAACACCAACAGAAAATGTGCAGAAGTATAAAGAGATTATAACATGGAGTGTGTATTCATGTAAGAGCAAAGCAGACATCACTTTGTGGAACGTATTGTCAGGGTTTTCCCTTTATTAATCTTTAAAACAACGATGGCACGAATCTTCTGGTCAGTGTCACGTTTCATCCTTTCACTCTTTAACGTCCTGGTGTTCACCATATCTCCACCAGGGTTCTTCTAGCATCATGGAACATCTGATGATGTTTTGGTATTTTCTACCATCGCTGATGAAAAATGTACCTCGATTTGCTCAAAATCCAGCCCCCTAAGTGTGTGTGGTGGGGAGGGGTGGGGCGGGGGGCTCCGAGCAGCACTTGACTGTGCTCCAGATGTGATGATTTGGATGGCGCTCCAGTTATTTCTGCAGGGTTTACGTTGGTTTGCTCCCCTGGGGATCTCAGTTTCACAGGAGGGTCTGTGATGCAGCACATACTAAGATCTGTGGCTGTGAGCTTGAAACCCCAGCTCCCCTGGGAGACGTGGATGTAATAATATTTACCGGTGTCTAGCGGGGGACTGGTTACAGGTCCAAGTGCTCGTTTGGTCCAGCAGCCCCCACCAGCAGCTCTGTCCAGTTACGTGACGTAGTCCTAGGACACGAGGGCTTCTCTGGGGATGGCCCAGCTCCCGGCTTCTGGAAGTGCTGGGCTTACACTTACACTCTTGTTTATTCACTACATTATTTCCTTCCTTCCCTCCTCTGTTCTCCCCTCCCTCCTTCCTCCTCCCCTCCCCTCCCCTGCCCTCTCCTCTTCCCTCCTCTCCTACCTCCCCTTCCAGTCCTTCTTTCTAGTGGGACTCCTAAGCTGGACTGTCGAGGTACAAACTCCCATTTCATTTACTAGCTGTGTGCCCTTGGGCAAGTCACTTAACCTTTCTGTGCTCAGTTTCCTCATCTGAAAAGTAGGGAGAATACTAGCACCTACCTCACAGGGAGACTGTGAGGATTCAGTGACTTAATGATGCCAATGGCACTTTAACACCTTCATTACTAGCCATACATTAGACTAAGACCCATTGAGTTATTACAATGGAACAGGCCTGGTGCTGGGGCCTGGGGACCCCATATTCATGAGAATGTGGGGCCTCTGCAGGCCTGGTACAATCTGGTGAAGGAGATGGTCAGTAGACAAGGCACATAAACAAACCAAATAACTGAGACCAGGGTATGGAAAGACGCGAAATGGTGAGCAAGACACGCTCTTTCTGCAGAGGTGACCTCAAGGATTCAGTCACAGGAAGGGCCAAAGGGAGAACTGGCCAGCAGAGGAAAGAGCTGGTAGGCTTGGGTGAGAACCTCACAGGCCGCACGGTGGGGCTGAGGGCCCAGCGGCTGTGAGCGGGGAGGTGCGAAGGCCGCTCTGGGTCACCGTTCAGGGTGGCGGAGGCGTGAGATCTTCTCTCAGTTTTTGAAAGATCGTTTTGACTGCCAAGTGGAGAACAGGCTGAAAGAAGGTCGATTTGACACCCCTGGGGGGGTATAGGGTAAGTGGAAGTGATCGTGTTTCCGCTCTCCCACCACTGGCATCAGTGACCGATGCCTGTGATCTTGCACGTGTGCCTGACGGCGGCACCTGGCGTGCGGGGTGGGTGTGCGTGAGAGCGTGCACCTGAGCCTGGAGGCGGAGCAGGTGAGGGCTGCAGAGAATGGGAGGAAGGAGAGGACAGTGCAGCAGAGACCAGAGGAGAGACCGCGAGGGAAGCCCGAGGGCCCACAAAGAGTGAAGGCTCCCCGAGGGCTGGGAGGCCTGCCGGGCCCGTGGCCCCCAACCTCCTCCAGCCCCCCCTCAACCCTGTGCCTGGTTGTCTCACTACAAATGGTGTAGAAAGATCATTAAAAGCGGGGAAAAGCCACTGAGGGCTCCAGGAATCTCCTTTGCCCGTCTGCCAGGATCATAGACAACCTGCTCCATGCTTTCCTGGCACTACAGGGCGGCTGACTTTGGCTAATTTATGTAGAAAAGAGATTTATCTACTAAAGGATATGAGGTTGCTCACAATTATAGGGAGGGCTGGGGAGAACCAGACTGGAAATGAAGCTTCCGGGAGCAGCCCCCTAAAAGGATGAGGCCGAGAGGCCTGATGCTTAAATCTGTTTCTTTGGCTGGCGAACACCAGATGCCAGGGCCAGGCTGCCGCTCTCAGCACCTATGTTTGATCTTCACCCAAAAACTTCGGCCACGGCTGCTGCTGCTGTTCTGGGCACAGGCGGGTGGGAGTCTGTGGTCACCTTACCCACCAAGTTGAACCTTGGAGACTCGCCACATGGCCTTCGTGTGGGGTCTGGGGGACAGGCCCGCAGGGGGCCTGGGCATTTGTGTTCTGCTTCTAAAGCCCCTAGGGGGTGGGACTCCCACAATGGAAAACCTTTAGTCCAAGAAGGCAGCCAAGAATGTCATTTTCCAAGAATCCAACAGCAGGGCGCGTCAGCAGGGGAGAGGAGGAACCACTTAGGAAGCCATTAAAGCCCCACAGGCAGGAGCTGATGGAATCTGGACTGGCTTGGAGCTGTGGAGTTAGGGACCGGAGCAGCAAATGGGCTCGTGATGTGATTTGAGGCACATCTATGGACGGCTAGTGGCGTGGGTGAGGGGGAGAGGGAGGGGACGGTCAAGGACGACCGCGGGGCTGTTGGCTTTTAGTCTTCCGACCGTAGTTTTTCTCAACTGAAATGAAGATACTTCAGCCAGCGGCAGGAAGCAGTTTCAAAATGGAGCGATTCCTAGAAGCAGGACATACAGGATCTGTGTACCTGGTCCCTAGGAGCTTATCCAGAACATTCTTCAGCACCTGCTTTTCTTGTATGTCTTAATCATTCCCAGGGAAGTTGTGAATAATGGTACGCCTGGGTCATCTTGAGCGCCTGAACTCCCAGCCACATTCTTCTCCTGGAACTGGCTTCCAGGTGGTCAGGCGGGTCTCGAGGTCCGGTGCCCTCTGACAAGCGCTCACTGGCTGTGCAGAGGCCGGTCCAGGAGGTGGTGGGATGGCCCCGTCGTCATTCCCAGTTTCAGCAGTCCTGGTCCCGCGCCCTTCATGGTGGGGGGGGTGGGTTCAGGGACAGAGAGGCGCCATCACCCAAACCCCTGCTTTTGGCTCATGTAGAATCACAGTCCCCTCCAGAATAACTGGTCCTACTGCCCATGAGCAATCGAGGTCAGCCTTTGCTGTGCTGGAGGTTTGAGTCAGTCAAGGATGAGAAAACAAGTAGAAGCAGTGACTGGGACACAGTCGCGTTTGTGTCTGATGACGCCTCCCAGCGAGTCTTTGAAAGAACAAAGACTTTGGGGTCGGCGCTATCCCAGAAGATTGAGCGTCAGGGCTGTTCTGGAGACATCTTTGTTGTCTCACACCAGGTAGACTGTTGCCTCCCTGCCCGTCCCCCCTTCCCGCCCCTCCCCCCACACTGCCACTAGGCTGCCTCTGTCTTGGCTTCGGCATCTCAGAGCCACACACGTATTGGCGGCTTCATCAAGTGTCACCTGGCTGTGCTCTGTGTTCTGCTCGCTGGCCTCGAGACTGGTACCGCACTAACAACAGAGGCAGCAAGGATGGGTTCCCAGCTGTTCCGGGGTATTCCCGCTTGTTCTTGTCCTCCCCACGTTTGATCTGTGGTATTGCCAAGATGTTGGCCTTTTGCGCTGGTTCCTGGGAATAAGATTGAATCCTTGGAATTTTCCACGTAATAGTAATAGGAGTGTCCTTGTTAACTCGTGAGCTTCCTGGACCACACCTGTTTATGCTAAGAGACGGACTGAGCAGGATGGGGTCGCCCGACCCCTCTGGGATGGGGCTGGGCAGCCAGAAAGGTCAACCACCTGATGAGATCAGAGGTGGACCTGGCGGCAGCCTGACCACTGGGAGGGTCTAATGCCAGCAAGCACAGGGCAGGCTCACTGTCCATTCAGGCAGAGGGATACAGGGAGTCTTGGGGGCCTCAGTGGGTTTTACAGGCTTTCATGCTCTCCAGGTACACAGGCACACCAGGCAGGAAGGCTGGCACCAAGGAGACAGGCAGGGGCCTCCCAGCTGCTCACGAACCTTTGCATCTTTCCTCTGGGCTCTCTCTGCCGTCTCTTTGGTCATCTGGTGATCTCGCCTCTCTGGTTGCCATGCTGCTCTTCCTCCCCCGACTTGCCTCCAGGCTCAGGTGTGCACAATTACACATGCTCACACCCATGCTCAAGTGTCCACAACTGGGCATCAGTGCCCAGCGCCATGCTCCCAGGTGCCTTCTGCGTTAACACGATCTCAGCTGCAGGGTGATAGTCAAGGAGGCTAGTGGCACAAAAAGCCTCATGATTGACCCTACAGAGGGTCTTGCTGGGGACTTTTCCTTGAGTGTAGGGGGTCAGAGTAGCGCCAGGTGGTTAGTGTTAGCTCTGAGCTGTGCTGCACCACTGACATCAGGATAAGATCCTTCTGCTCTTCGCAAAGGCTGTCAGTGACCTGCAGTCCTGCTGACTGGCTCCCACAGCTGTGGGAGGGCAGATCCCTATCACGCACAGATGCACCCGCGTGCACACATGTAGCAAGGCGTGCCTGCGTGCACAGTGGCCAGCCTCTCTGATTGAATTCGGATGCACGTCCACCAATACCTCCCCACCTTCTCGGCCAGCTCATTCCTTACTAGCCACAAATACCCAGTGACCCAGGCCCTGTATCACACACCTGCCGTTGAGAGTTACCTGAAGTCAGAGAAGGAGAGCTGTGCAGTCCTCTAAACACCGAACGGATGTGTATGCAATGGCGTTGCCAGAGAAGGGCAAGCCTGGACAGGCTTGAAGAAATCTAGTGTGCATGGGGCTTTGGAAGCTGGGGAGAGATGCCTAAAGAATAGAAATTGGGTGAGGAACCTTAGCTTCCTGAGAATTTTTCTGACAACCTTGGGGCTCCACGTGATTTTCCTTCTTGCTTGGTTTCCCATGTTTCGCCATCAATAATAGCAGTCACCATGTAGAAAGAGCCTCCTCTGTGCCAGGTACCTGCCATCCATTCCTGCAGTCCATGCGTGGGTTTTATTAGCTCCATTTTACAGATGGAAAAATCAAGGGTGAGAGAGCCACACACTTTGAGCACAAGTCATACAAATGAATGTGAAGGGGCAGAGCTGAGATTCCAGCCCAGGTCTCTCTGGCTATCAAGTCCCTGCTGTCCTCTGCACCTTCTTAAGCACCTTTAGTAGAGGGAATGCCCCCGCGTTCCTGGGGTGCAGCACTGGGTCTGAGAGCCAGACCTTTGCACATAATTGTTGGGTTCCCCTCCTGCCCCACCATCTCCACCTCTTAATCTGGTTTGTTTCTCACAGGGCACAGGGAGGCAGAGGGGAGAAAGGTTTCCCTGCTTTGGGCAGATTGCTGGATATTTTTAGCATCCTGGGAAGATTCCGAGTCAAATGGGCTCAGAGCTTGAACATGCCTTGTCAGCTCTGCCTCCTGAGTCCCCTGCAAAAGGTTTACGGTCGACTCTCAGCTGCTTTGCTGATGCAGCTGGTCGTGTTTATAACCACAATCAAGCACCAAGAGCCCGGCACTGATTTCTCGCCCATCTCCAGCCTGAACAGAAGATTTTTCAATCGAGTGGGTTTGTCTCATGCACAACATTAGTTTTAAAATAACTCTAGCCTTGCTCTGAGGTTTACAGGAAACCTCGCACAGGGATTTATACTTGAAGTCATGGAAATACATTGATTTCACCTCCTTTGAGGGATTTTAATACATCACACAGGAGTATTTCTCACATGTCAGGAAAAAGACCCGTTCTGCACAAGAGACAAAGAACTGGGTATGTGCTTGTTGAGAGAAAAGTGCCCCGTTGGGCTCACTCTCAGGCTTCGCAGGATTACAAAACCAGGGAGATCCTTAGTGTGGGGCCCTAGGGGGGGGGCAGCTGGAAATAGGCTGCAGCCCTGGTGAGCATCCTATACCTTAAATGCTGGGTACGGAGTTGGCAGAGGGAAGGAGCCTTGGAGAGGCTTCACCTTACTAGATTCCGAGTGGCGGGGAAGACGGAGCAGCTGGTGGATGTGAGCTCTGCAAACAGCCTGGAATTGCAGCTCGACACCATCCATCAGCAGCGTGACTCACCTGCAGATATCAGTGAATAGCCCCATATCTCAATTTTGTGCCTATTCAGATGTCTCTGCAGGATGAGGTCCTAGAGTGGAACTGCGGACGGAAGGGTACGTTAGTGTTCCACGGCTCCTTAGTCACAAACTAAGTGGTTTAAGACAATGTGGGGCATTTTCTTACAGTTCTGAGGTCAGAAGTCCAAAGGCAATTTCCCTGGACTAAGATCAAGCCCTGTGTAGGTCAGGCACCCACCTTCTGCGGGCTCTAGAAGGATCATTTCTTGCCTTTTTGGTGGCCACTGGCATTCTTTGGCTGTGGCCCCTCCCCCATCTTCAAAGGACACCACCACTCCCTGTTCTAGAAGCTCTTCTCCCCACTCATCTCCAGCCTTCCTCTTATTAGGACCCTGGGATTCCATCAGACCCACCTTGGTAACTCAGCCTAATCTCCCCATCTCAAGATGCTTCACTCCATGACATCTGCAAAGTCTTTTCAACCATGTGAGGTAACGTTCACATATTCCAGGGATTAGGATGTGGACCCCATTACTCAGCCTCCCTCCAAGGGAGGCTTTCCTACTCCTGATAAATTGCCAACTGGCCTCCATTAAATTTCTTCTAACAATGTGCCCTTCCCCCATCTAAAGGCATTACCCACCTCCGCCCATGCCCTCTAGCTCCAGCAGACTCCATTTTGCAAATGTGATGATGCCAAACGAATCTACTCGGTGTGGTTTTGATCTGCGTGCCTCTCCTGTGTGATAGAGACTGTCCAGCTGTAGAAGAGGTGCTGCAGTTCCATTTTTGATTTGCTGTCTCGTCACATCCTTTGCCTGTTTTTCTGTGAGTGGTTGGCCTTTTTGCCTTTTGGTTGAGTTTCCACTGGTGGTGTTGGGATTAATCCCTTTTTGCAGGAGATTGAAGCCCATGCTTGCTGAGGGCCGCACATGGTGGGGTCTAGGTTGAACTTCATCTGTGTTAGGGACTTTTCAGCTGGCAGCTTAGGTTCCTCTGCCAGGCTTCACATTAGATACATGGAATCAGGAGCCAACTCAGGGAGCACAAGCCTGTGATCTTTTTATAGTTTTTAATTTTCATTACCTCATTATGACCTCCTTTGCTTTTCAAATTTTTATTATGTCACTTTAACCTTCCTAGCTACCATTATCCCAGTTTGCACACAAGGAAACTGAGGCTCAGAGATACTAAGCAGCCTGGTCACAGACACCTGAGGACAAGTGTCAATCTAAAGGGAGAGCCCGAGACGAGCCAGCACCTCTGTGCCCGTGCTGTGGGCCACCTGTGGCTTAAGTTTTTCACATACCACCTGCAAATGTGCTTATCCTATCCATACATAACTATATAATTATTAACGATATGTTCTCAAGGGACTCCCCTTCTAGAAACCTCACCACAGCCTAGACAATAACTGTCATAAAATCATAGATTTGTGCCCCTCTGTTTGTTCCTAATTCCACGTTTCTAGAACTTTCCTCTATCACCGAAAATCATCTTCTTGTTTCCTATAAGTGGTACATGTATCAGACATTCTGAAAACTCTGCATTAAATTTGTAAGACCTGGTAGAAAATGGCAGGCCCTTTGTCAATGACCTGTTAAATGCCAGGTGCTTTGTTTAATCCTGACAGGAATCCTGAGAGATTGGGTTTTCCCAGTTCATGGAATGGGAAACAAGAGGCTCAGAGAGGGTAGGCAACCTACTCAAAGTCACACAGCCAACAGGAGGCAGAGCTGGGATTTGAGCCCAGGTTGTCTGACCCAAAAGCCCACGCATTTAGCCTTGACCCACACTGCCTCAGGTCTTCCCAGTCCAAGCAGAAGTCTGCTGATTGTGAATTGCATCCCCAGTTGGTACTTGCTGTACAGGACCAAAACACCCACGAGTGGCATGTAGCCATCCCACCTTCAGCTAGGGGTTGGGAGGTAGCCCATCCCAAGATTGAAAAGTCTTTCTGCTCCACCATTAACCGTCTTGGAGACACGATGCTTCCAAAAGATGGGCCGGTTATGCGAACCCATTTACAAGCGAGCAAAACAGAGAGTTACTGGATTCCCTAAAGTCACTCAGTAAGTGAGCCATGTAGCCATGAATAATAAATATTATTATTTCAGGGGACTCCAACTCAGTGGCCCTATGCACTTCCCAGGGCCGCATGGTGCCCAGACTCTCGACTGTGTTTCTAGGCCTTGACCTTCCCAAGCTACTCTCCCCAGGGGCGGGAAGTTCGGGTGACCCCAACATCTGGGAGTTGCTCAGACTGGACTGTGGGTGCTGGCCAGGCCAGCACTTTCTCCCTATTCTTTTCAGATCATAGCTCGATTATTTTTTCCCCTAAAAAACCTGGCACGACATATTTTCTAGTGACAAAAATAATACAGATTTTGCCTAATGGAATACATCCAGAGCTACTGGATTAGCATTTGAAAAGCACTTCTGAGTCCTAGATGAACCAAAGTAGAGGGCAATTCTATCGTTATTCATCCTAGCAATAGTAATTGGCTGGTGTGTGGGGTGGGGGTGGGGGCCCTGATAATCTGGCTATGAGAAGCTAGTTGAACCTATATAAGGTTGCTATTTCCCATGGGTAAGAAGACAGTGCCCTCTCCCTGCCCCCCCATTCGGCCATTTGGCTGGTTTCTTAGCTGTGCCTATTCAGACGCCAGTGACCATATGATCTAACACCACAGCGGCCACTTTTCAGACCAGAGGCTGCTGTGTGCCAGAGACACAGCTGGGCAGCTGTAAGACTTGGAGAGTTGAAAACTTAGACCCACACAAAAAACTTGCCCGTGGATGTTTCCAGCAGCTTTAGTTGTAATCTGGTGAAGGGATAAGTACATGGTGGTCCACGCAGACAGGGGACTCATGGTGCTGAAGAAATGGGCCGTCAAGACATCGCAAGCATGGAGGGACCTAAAGTGGATGAGGCCCAGTGAAAGAAGCCAGCTGAAAGGGCTCTGTGCTCTGTAATTCCTGCCACTGAACACTCTGGAAAAGGTGAAACCAGGAGACAGTAGAAAGAGTGGTGGTGGCCAGAGGTTAGGTTGGGATGGGAGGAGTGAAAAGTGGAGCACAGGGGGTGTTTAAGGCAGTGAGCCTACTCTTGAGTGCTGAGTACAAGTCACTGCCCCTTTGTCCGGGAGCCCAGTACGCCCAGCCGAGAGCCTAGTGTCCATCTCAACTGGTGGTAAGGATGGATCCATGTGAGCTCCTTGATTTTTATCAATGATGTATCAGTGTAGGTCACTGGCGATTTCCAAAGTAGGACTCGGGTCGGGAATATTGACAGCTGGAGAGATGTGCGTGGGTGGGGACAAGAGGTATGTGGGGAATCTCCGTACCTTTTTTCAGTGTTTCTGTGACCCCAAATAAATTCTATTAAAAAGGGAAACACAATCTTGCTTTTGGAGACCCCCTTCTGCAGACAGGAAAATTCAGGGTAGCTTAGCTCGGGCCTGCAGCTGTTTGGGACGCCCGGTGCCCTGGCCCTGAGCAGTCATTGGCCTGCTCCCCCTCAGAACGAAGGGTACTCGCACAGACGTCTGCAGCCCCCCACCCCACGACAGCGGGATCCCCCAAACCTCCCCCTGCAGCAAGCTTGCATTTCACACAGGTTGGTGACAATCATCTCTTAATTGCAATTGCCCCTGTTGGCCTGAATGTAGTGGAAATCTTGTGGGCCATTGGCTGGGCAGGAGGGGGTGTTTATGTTGTGCCTCCAGCAAAGGAAGCCTTCATTCACGCCAGCATCTGTTCCAGAGGGGTCTGAAAAGCTCAATTATTCAGTGGAGCGTGAGGGAATAATGAAACCTAGTCGATGTGTTTAAGGTCATCCTTCGCTCTCTTGAACTTGAGGAGCCAAGAGTCCAACTTCCATGGTCCTCAACTATTGCCCGAAACTCTCCGATCTTAACTTGAATTCTATAAATACCTTAAGTTAAAGAAAAAAAAGTCTAACTTTTTTTCAGTTAAAAAGCCTTCTGCCAAGATAATAGTTTGCCTCCCACCTTTGAGTCAATTAAGCTTCAGTGAATAAAGTTGGACTTCAGGGGGAAGCCAAATGCTGCCGCTTCCAGGGTTCTTGCTCTGCGCCTGGAAGCCCCAGGATGCATTCTGGCCGAGCCGTTTCCTCTTGACCAGCAGCTGCGCCCTTTGCAGTCCCATCTTGTGTCCTGTCCAGAATAAAGGATGGGCGCACCGCGGCTCCAGCAGCGTGGAGAGGCCGTCTGCTGGTGCCATCTGATTCCTCAGCAGGCAGAGCCCGGCAAGTCTGGGATGCAGGGACCACCAGGGCGGATGTGTAGGCGGCGGGTGGAGGCTGCCTCCTTGCCCTTCACATAGGAGAACAGCCTACAAAG
The DNA here is from genome assembly GCF_000260355.1 of Condylura cristata. Lineage (NCBI taxonomy): Eukaryota > Metazoa > Chordata > Mammalia > Eulipotyphla > Talpidae > Condylura > Condylura cristata. The sequence continues at coordinate 15,278,393 of NW_004567130.1, forward strand.
GGGGAGTGCTCTGCACAGTCTCAGGGTTCACTGCCTAGAGCTTGCCCCAGGGATCGGACTGCACCTCTGATCCTTCCGGAAGCTGCCTGTGGATTGCCACCAACTTGCTGTGTGACCTTGGGCAATGCACTTGCCCTCTCTGAGCCTAGTTCTGCTCGTATACAGATGGAAGAGCGTGATGATGGATGATGATACTGAGGACAGGGAGCGAGTCCAGCCCATCCCAGCTGTTCTCTTACTCCCCAAAGGACGTTTGTGCTTGCATTTTCATCCTCATTTCACAGACTAAGACTTGTAACTGGGAGGGCATAAGTCACCTGCCACAATCTCAGAGCTGGCAAGGACACAGTGGAATGTGGGCTCACTCACCTGATGGGGAGCCTGAGCCGTGAATTCCCCACACCACACCGTCTCCAGGCTCTGCTGGTCCTCTGGGTGAATCTGCAGGCGAGAGTCATACGAGGTGGGTGCTACCATTACCCACACTAAGTTATAGGCGGCCAGAGGTCTCATCACGTCTTTTCCACCTGTGAAAAATCTATTATTTTTAAGTTCAGGGGAGTGGTGGCAGGAGCATGAGCAGGAAGGTCAGTGCTGAGGCTGCCTGGAGATGGGGCCAGGGCCGGGGCCGGGTGACAGAGGGGAATCCACACTCCTTATCCAGGTCTGCAAGGTCCTGTCCTTCCTCTCCCGCCTCTAACTCCCCTCCGCCTCTAGCGACTGCCACCTAGGAGTCATTCTGCATTCAGGGAAGAGGCAAGGAAGAGGCTGAGTGAGGGCCCCACGGCAGAGTTCTGCGGTGAAGCCTTGAAACTGCAACCCTGGCCCGTCTGATTCCCCAAACCTGGCTCTTAGGCCCTTTGCCATCCCTCCCCCACCCCACCCCCACACTAACCCTTACTCTGCCCCCCATGCCTTCCTGGTTCTCCAAACGCCCCCACGTGCATCTGCCCCCAGCCCTTCCTTGGGAAGCTGCTGCTGTCCAGAACTTCTTGGTCTGCCGATCAGTTTGATCTCTGTCACCTGATCAGGGCCAGCTCAGGGGTCACCTCTCCTGAAAAGCCTTACCTGGCACCCCAGACAGGTGTCACACCTCTCCATCTGGTCCCCTGCCTCCATGATAGAAACGAGCGAGGTAATGATCGTCCCTGCTAGTAGAAAAGCGGCAGGTTCCTGAGTCCTGGCTGTGTGCCACACAGCACTCAGCGCTACACAGACCCCACCCCCCAGTCCCAGCACCCCTTCTTTCCGATGAGAAAACTGGGGCTCAGATCAACTAAGTACCTCTCCCGTGGCTCCTCTGCTAATACAGTCATGTGGCAATGATGGGCACAGAGAAGAGGGTCTCTTCGCCCTAGGCCGGTGCTTGTCAGGCAGGAGATGCCCCAACGGCAAAGCAAGAGGCTGGAGACTACAAGGAATGGGCCGGGTGGCCTCTAGATGCCAAAAAAGGGCAGAAACTGACTTCCCCTGACTTTACCTTTCTGACTTCTATAACAGGCAGAAAATAAACGTGGGCTCTCTTAAGCCACGAAGTTTCTGGTCATTTGTTATAGCAGCCAAGAGGAAACTCATACAGGTGCGTTCCAGTGGGGGGCTGGCCCATGTGTCAGCCCAGCAGCCCCTGGGCCACCCTGTCCAGCTGAATGGAGGCCCAGCACGTGCAGGATGCTGAGTCCAGTGTCCCCTCCGGAATGTGGCTTTTAAAGCTGGATCCCTAAGGTCTCTCCCTGGCCTCTCTGTCGTCTGCTCCAGAACACCATCACCACCCTCTCACCCTGCACATCCTGTTTGAATGAATGGATCTTTTCTGTCGGTATAAGGGCTTATTGTTCCCAATTATTTGTGCATCTCTATGGAAACGTTTCATAAAAATACTATATACATCAGCTCAAATTTTCCACCAGTGCTGTGTTTTTTGGAACTTCTATCTGGGCCCACGGACTAGGTTTATATAGAGGGAGGAAATGCTTCCCTTCCATCCACCCATCGGGATAGATAAGGTCAGGGGAAAAGGCATCAGGAAGCCTGAGCTCTGGCCCAGGTCTGGCCTTAACTGTCTCCGTGACCTTGGACAGGTCACTTCACCCCACATCCGCCTACTTCTCCACTTTGCTGCCTTCCATGTAAGTGAGTGTGTTGAACTAGGTGATCACGGCCACTGCCTTCTTTTCTAAAGTTTCAGGCCTCAAGAAAGTCTTTGTGTCAGAAATGATGCTGTTCTACCTACCTGCCAATCCACCTTTTGACCACGATTGTCCCTTTGCACCTGTTCCAAGGATTACAGAACGATTTACATTTTTTCTGAATGAATAATAATAACATCAACATCTGCTTCCCATTTGATGCTGCTCTGCTAAACACTTTACAGGCATTATCTTGTTTAATCTCCACTGCCCCTTGGTAGGTATTTTCAGTCCTGTTTACATAAGAATGCATTCAGGCTCAGAGAATTAAAGTTTCTTTCCCAAGCTCACACAACATGTAAGTGGCAGAACTTGTGAAGTTATTCTCAGAGACCCTATATCATCGGGAGGGGGATAAGCATCTGAAGAATGTTTGAATCAGTGAATCTAGAAGTCATCCCAAGACGAGAAACTGTCATAGTAATCATCTGGGGGCTGCCTGTGCTTAGAGCAGCTGGCCTCAGTGGGGGCACATGGGAGAGCTTTGTGGGTCGCTGGTGCTCACTGCCTGAAGACTCAGCTACTGAGAGTAACAGGGCCACAGCCAGGAGCACGTCTGGACTGTCCTGCTCAGGCCGGAAGCCCCCGGGGAAGTCAGAGCAATGCATTTTATTCAGCTATGACGCTTGACAAAAGGACTTTCTCATAGGCAGAATCTTGTTTTTTTCTCGTTTTAATTTTATTTTATAAATACTTTTTACACGAGTCTTCATTTTGTACATTTTTGCATCTCAGTTGTAGAATCTTGTGTTCTTAACTACATGTTGGGGTAATTTGCCACCCCGAGTGTCACACCAGTGTCACTTATTCTGGAGAAGGTCCACAGGAAAGAGCTAGAAGCCAGCCCATGGATTCCCACTGTTTAGTCCAGCTGCTCCTATCGACCTGCTTTCTGTGCAAGAAGCCCAGGCAGAATTCTCAAACGCAGCAGCAGAAGTGACCACTGTTTCCTGTATTCATTTCCTTTTCCGTCGTAGGTTAGGAAGCGAAGAGAAAGCAGGAGTTTCCTCCCAAAACATCGCAGAAAGTCTGTTTCACAGAGGACCTTTGCTTCAAAGGTCGAATTCTATGTAAGAGAAAGCCAGTCGTAGGTGTCCAGTCAAGCTGCCGTGGTTGATGGTCTAGGTCATTTCCAGAAGGGAGCAGAGAAATACATCCTCAGAGGTTAAGCTAGCCTCTTAGACTAAAATCATCCTTTGGGTCTTTTCTGAAAGATTCCTGTGCACATTCTAATCACCTGGAACAGCCATTCTCAGCGGGGATGTTTTGCCCCTCTGGGCATCTGGCAGCATCTGGAGAGTTTTTGCTGGTAACAGCTGGCAGGAAAGGGGTGCCCCACCTCCAGTGGGGAGGGTCAGGGACACTGCTCCACACCCTACCTAGGACAGTCCCTACCACAGAGAACCGCTTGGCCCCGAATGTCACCAGTGCTCAGGCAGAGGCGCTCTGGCCAAGAGGAGACAGGTGTGTGGCCGAGGTTGAGGGCAGAGGAAGAGGGACACTGGAGCAGAGAACCAGGGCTGTCAAAGACGGCGGGGGGTGGATGGGGAACCAGGCATACCTACCAGGCAGGTGGGTCCTGGTACACGGCCAGGTGGTCAGTGTGATGGTCGTGGGGGTGCCAGCAGGGCAGGGGTGCTTTCACTGGTCCCCTGGCTGCTGCCTGGGATGAGCCAAGGGGAGTGGGGAGCCATGAGGCTGCAGTCTCAACTAGACAGGAAGTCTGGGAAGACTGAGCTGGATATTGTATTCATGCATCTAAAACTCTGGGCTGTGTGTGTTGGGAATGATGTGCTCAGAAACACCATTAGGTCCCCAGGGACTTACATCATCATCAGTACATGTTAGAGTTGAGCGTCTGATGGCTGGAGTGGGCAGTAGTGTTACAGACACTTACAGACATCTAGATAGTTTCAGGAGTTCCATTTAGTCTGCAGGCACCTCTTAGCCACTTAGCCAATAAATACTCTATAGCACCTATGATGCAGCCAGCCTGTGTGAGGCTTTGCGAAGACACCATGAGTGAGAAGGAGGAGAAAAGCCAGGCTTCAGAGTCCGGTAGACCACCTCCTGCAGTTTACCAGCTCTGGCACCTTGGACTTTCTCCCCTTCTCAGAGCGATTTCCTGGAACATGGAGAGAGAAGATAATGGTGTCAGCCTCATGGGGTTGTCAGAGGTGGACTAAATCACTTAGCACCATGCCTGGTAAGCAGGAAATCTCTGGTTAAAGGCGCCTGTGAGGAGATGCCCTGTAGCTCACAGCCAGAGCAAAGAGTACTTTAAAAAAAAATTATTTATGCATACAAGAACTGGGGTACAGGCTAAAGGTATAGGAGTTGAGAGGATTCACCAGAGACAGAGTGGGGAACAGAACAGGTGAATATACTGAAACAGGTGGGTCAGCCTGGGGGCGGGATCGAACTCATGCTGAAGTAGCTTTAACTTCTTAGTGCTTTAACCCGCTGCGCCACTAGGGAGGGCTCAGTTTGTAAATTTTCTTTTTTTTTAATTAAGCTTTTGCCATGGTTTGAACAGCTCCTAGGACTCTAGAGAGATATATCCTTGGCCTGAGGGGTTTGGGCCCAATGGAAGATGGTGCTCAGGAAGTATAAACTTCGATGATAAGTAAGCTGAGGGGTGTCTCCTATCGCGTGATGACACGCTCGTTGTACTCTATGTATATTTGAAAGTTACAAGGCGAGTAGATCTTAAAAGTTCTTATCACAAAGAGAAGAATTATATCTGTGCATGGGGGTGGATGTGAGCCAGAGTGGGGGGGTGGTGGTGATCTTTGCAACCTATACACACAACGTTTCGTTACTAATGTGATGTTACGGGTCAACTATCTCTTTATCTAAAAGTATTTTTTTTTTTAAAGGAAAGAGAACCATTTCTGAGAATACAGATGATGCAGTTAGGAATTAGTCAGTCATGGAAGACATGTCGGTGGTGATCCACATCCTTGGGGATAAGGCCAGTAGTTTGTGGGGGACTCTGCAACTCTGTGGCCTGAAAGAAAAAGGGTGAAAGTATCCAGGAGGACGCTGAGAACACCCAGGGCTGAGGAATGGGGTGTGTTTCTTTGGGTGAGCTGCTTCCTTGTCTTCACTGGGGATGACGCCGACTGCCAGACCAGCACGCACCAGAGGCCGTCCGCGAACACCTGCTGCTCACACTTGCGATGTCCCAGCTAAGGAAAGTAGCTGGTTGGTGCTCCGAGCCCCCTGACCGCACTGTGGCTCACACAGCCCGTGAGTCTCCAGGAGATTTCAGTGGTTGTGGGCCAGAAGCCTCAAAGGCACTTTCCGCTCAGTCCCTGGCCACAATTTAAGGATCAAGTCAGCCAACCACTGGTGAGGCTAAGTGGGAGGAGAGAAGGGCAAAGGAGGAAGCTGTTTCTGCGTGCCCATGGGGCCCGAATGAGCAGCACTGTTGAAGCAGTTTGATTTTTTAAGACTCACTTTCGTAATGACATGGACTTGCCCTCTGATCTTGGCAATGGAAGAACTTCTTGAGATAAGAAGGCCCCTGCGGCCTCTGCCTCTCCCTGTCTTCCATTAAGTCTCCTGGATATTGCCCGCGGACTTAGGCGCCCCACCACGCCTGAGAAACTGGGCAAAGTCAACAGAAATATCTGAATTGCTAAAGAGAGAGGCCTTCACCCTGTCCTGCTCCCAGCCCCCTGCTCCCAGCACCCCTGCTTCCAGCACTCCTGCTCCCAGCCCCCTGCCCCTGCTCCCAGCACCCTGTGTGTGGCTCTCTTCTCTGGGTGCCTCTGATTTTCTTCTTGGTCCTCCTCCTTGCAGCCAGCTCCTGGTGTGTGTCTGCGGCTGGGGTCTCTCAGGCCTCCTTAGTTCTCTTTCTGAGGTCTTTCTTCTGCCGCCTTTGTGTGGACCCCTGCAGCCCGACTGGTTATTCCCTGGGCACCTGAGCGTGGCTCAAAGTCCTGCTGTCACCGTCGAGAAATTCCTCGTCAATTTTGAACAGGGCGCTCATGTTTATTCTCTGGGGCGCACTGCCAATTACATAGATCCCGCCTGCAGGCACCCTCGACGTCCAGGAAAACACTTAGACAGGAGACTAGCTCTCTCGGGCGCATAGTGACTCAGTGATGTGGTGCCTGGCGCAGGCCTCAGGCGTTCAACAAGTGCTTCCTGGAGCTGGTCCCCCTCGCTCATCTCAATTAAAGGGATTAGGCCTCATTCAGAAGTGTAATCTGCTCATCGCTGGCTCCTCCCAGCGCCACTTTCCACATCCAGTCTGTCATCGGCTCCTCTTTACTCTGCATCTGAAATGTTTATTAAACTCTCCTCTCCTTATCTCTTTGCTGCCACCGTGCAGATTTAGTTACATGGATTGTTGCAATAATTGTTGCCTAATTAATCTCCTTGCCTCCTGTCTTTTATGTTTTGTTTTTTTTTGGGGTTTTTTTTTTTTTTTTTGCAAAATAAAGCCACTTGATTCAGCAGCTGAGATTAAGTCAAGCTGGTCCAACAGGAATGGACACCCGTGCCTGTTTGTCCTGGGGGCTGGAGGATGCACCTTTGAAAGAGGATAGGGGAAAAGCCCACAGGGACACCTATCTGTCCACCAAGTGCTGGACACACACTTTTGCTCCAGGACCCTGCAAAACTGCTGCGGTTATGCGCCATTTTCCAGGCTCAGCGAGATGCTGTGTGTGGGCGGAGTTGCAGCTCATGCTCAAGTCTCTGCTTGGAAAGTACCTGTTCTCCAGGAAAAGGACATGTGACACCAGGGTAGGAGCTGCAACTTGCCGACATCATGTACCAACTCTGGTCTGCATCCCTGGACGGGGTTATGTAAGATGCTTACCTTAGCACGATCTGGGTGAAGGCTAATTCCCGCACTCTCTCTCTACCTTGTCTTTCTCGAAAAGTATTTCAGGATACAAAGTTTTTAAGAAGAAACCACTAGCTGTGATTTTCGCCCTGTACCCTCCCTGCCCTCTGCTGTGCTCCCACTCACGGTCCCCGCAAGCCCCACCTCCAGCCCCGGCCCTGCCAGCTCCCCCCACCTCTCCCGCATGCCGGCACCAGGCACCCGCCGGGAATCTCTTGCCAGCCTCTGCACCTACCAGCTAAGACAGCTCTGGCTGTGACCTACCCCAGGGCGTCAGTAGGAATTATGAAAGGACGCAGTCACGGGGCGGATGTGAATCACTCCATCGCTGCCTTCAACACCCACCTCCTTTTTGGCTACAGGAAGGCAGCGGTGTTCCTTGCAATGTGCGCAGGGTACGGCCCGCGCCCACCCCGCGCCAGTCCCCGGTACCGCCGCCTCCCCCTCTCTCCTCGAGTTGGCATGCACCCTTGATGATCCAGCCAAATGAGTTATTTGAGATGGGAACGTTAATTTATTTGAGCAGATGGGTGTCAGCGCTGCTCTGTGAAAAGGTGGCCGTGCGCCGTATTGGCCCGGCGTGCTGCAGATGAAGTCCTGGTCGCGTCCATGAATCACCGAGTGTGAACGGAATCATATGTTAACGGCACTAAGGGAAATGCCTATTTAAGCTGAGCCCTTGCAGAAAACAAATCGTTACCCCCGATTTTTGTTTTAAATCTGGATTTTCATCTTCGATTTGTGGAGGGTCTGGAAAGCCTGAAACTCGTTATTTCTCTAAGTGTGGTCCAGTGACCGCCCACCAGAGTCACCCAAGGGCTTTATGAAAAATCCAAGGGACCCTCCCCCGACCTACAAACTCCCATTCTTAGGAGCCAGGCTTGGGAGCCAGCATTTTTAACAAGCTGGACCTCCCCTGCTATCAAACTGCCTAGAAATAGCTTCAAAACAACACAATATAAAAAAACCTTGGTTGGGATTCTAGGTGGACTTTTTTTTTGGGGGGGGCAGGGGTGTTCTGTTTTGTTTCATTCAAATTTGGCTCAAAAATGTATTAGTTGTTGTTGGAATTTTGCAGTTGGAAATAGGATAAAAAGATTGCACAAAGAGATCATGCACAAGGCGTGACATTCGGTTTGGAAATTTCCGGAATTTCCAAGACAAGGGGTCTCCCTGTCTTTGGCACTGAACTTCCAGTCTTGCTTCTCTCCTCAGTCACCCTCCCTTCTCCCTGCCTCCCCCTCCCTGGCCACTGCTGCCTCTCTGAGGGTTACATCCAATTTTCTCTTGAATACATGTAGTGAGGAAGCTCAATGACTTCCCAGGGGACCCTACTTATAAGGCAGAAGCACAAGGAGAAGATTTATGGACCAGCTATAAAATATGTGTGTAGAAATTCATGACATTTTGATCACTACCAGGGAGAAAAAATGGACAGTTCCTTGCCAGTTTCATGGGTTTTTTTTATGGGTTTTTTAAAAATTAATTAATTTCCCCCCTTTGTTAGGAATTCTTGGCACAGACATAAGCCCCGGAGAAGGGAAACATTGCCACAGGCTGTATGTCCAAACTGTCAGGTTTTCAATCCCAGATCTCTGGGGGCAAGGCCAGGCTACATGTGCTCCCCGGGAAGTGGGAGAGCCCTGTCATTGTCAGAAAGAAGGGGTATTAGGAGCAGTGGCCCTCCCCCGCCTCCCAAGTCTTCATGCCACGACCATTGTCTTTTGGCGCCAGCAGCCAGCGCCTGGGGTTGCCTCTGCACCCAGAGTCCTTTCCAGGACAGAGAGGGCTGGGCAAGCCAAGCCCCAGCACCTCTGGCACCCTGGTCAGATGCAGGAGCGTCCGTGAGGCATCTTGTTCCCTCAGCCTCGCAGGGTCCATGCCTTCCCCTGAGAGTCTGCAGTCAAAGACAGGAACAGACTAGAATTTCTCCCACTGCAAGCAGAAGTGCTTTCTTCAAGGGTGGCTTGGACCCTGCATCCTGCTTTCGTCACTAAATCATGTTGGGCCTCAGTTTCTTCATCTGTAAAATGCAAATCTAGGAGATTTGCTCTTAGAGGAGTGTGATGAAAACAAATATTTCTCCACCAGAATCTCAACTGGATGGAATTTGCCCCCACCCTGACCCCTGGGGGGACACTTGGCAATGTCGGGAGACATGTTTTGGGGGGTGGGGTGGGGTGGGGTGGAGATTATACTGATTCCAGTGGGTGGAGGCCCGTGATGCTGTTAAAAACCCCACAGTGTATGGACAGCCCTGTCTTCCTCCTCCCAATTGAGAACTGTCTGGCGCAGATGTCAATGGTGTGAAGGCTGAGAAGCCTTGATACGAAGGGCCTGGCAGACAGTCAGTGATTAAAGTGGTAATAATGAAAAAGGATGTGGGGAAAGGAATACAATAAGTGTACTCAATAAACCTTAGCTATTATTAGTAGATCCAAGATAATTGGTAGTTGCTTTCTGGAATGCCTCAAAGGATTCTAAGGTGACACACAAACTCAGCTAGAATGTCGTGATTGATTAGTGATGTCTGCCATGGGCATGGCAGGGGGAAGTGTCAGCGTGAGTGCCATGTCTTTTCTGACCCTGGACTCTGTGATGCCTAGCATCTGTTTCTACTCTGACAGTCTGTGGTTCTACAGCTATGATTCTGTGAGTCTATCTAAAAGTTCTGTAGTCAGCATTATTTACAGAATATTTAAGCAGCCCAGCCTCCTGCAGGCTTGCTTGGCAGGGCGGGCTGGTGAGCTGAGAGCCAGGAAGACACAGCCGGTTCAATGCAAGATAAGATAGTTGCTGACAAGATGTGGTGTGGGTGAGTGGCAACCCTCCACTTACCTCTTCCCCCCAACCCCCACAACCCCAAATCTTCTCCATCTCTCTCTCTTTTTTTTAAGAGCCACTCCACTGGATTACACTGGATTACCATCTCCAGCATGCCTTTGTTAAATTGCACAGATATTTCCTCAAAGGGATAAGCATGCAACTCATGCCTATGTATCAATGCATGCAAGTAGCTGTTACTCAGCAAAATACAACTGAGAGGGACTGAGACAAAAGAAAAGCTATTTTTGAGGTCAGGTAAGGAGGGAAAACTTATAATGCAAGAGTCAGAATCCTTCTATTTTACAACTCTGGGAGGCGCTGTTTGCACTGAATAGTGACCAACTTAATCCTGGAACTTTGCTAGTTTTAAAACGGAAGATCCCATGTTGCAGGAATTCCCTTTGTTCTGGGCAAAGTAGGACAACTGGTCACTTAACTATAAGTCATGTGGCATGGGAGGAACCACGTGGTCCTCTCTGTTTATCCCTTATGTGGCTGCAGGGATTCTCTTTCTGGGCATGTTCCTGCCTTGCTAATACAGCCTCTGTGGCTCCGGAAGGAACATCCCGCTAGGTTGGAACTCCTCGTGATGTTCAGTGTAGACCCAACCCTGCCTCTTAACTCTCCCATCCAGAGTCGCTCCAGCTGGCCACCATACTGGAGACCCACGGTGTGTTCTTCTTCATCCCTGCATTAGAGGGGACTTTCCTGGGGTGAGGTGGGGTGGGGTGAGGGGCGATCAACTTCTTAGTGTTCAACTTGCTTCAGTAGCCAAAGAGTTAATTAGTCCAGTCTTTGCATTTTTCCCTGCCACCCCTGGTGACTTGGGGCCTGGGACATGGCTCCCACTTTGTGTTGGGTGGAACCCCCTTTGTCCCAGAGAACCCCAGGAACCCTTGGAGGATGAAGGCAAAGCCACCAGGAGCATGGGCCCACCTTAAATGAAAATAAAGACTTCCTTCCCGTAGGTTTGAACTTTCCAGAAACAGTTTACCCTACATCACTCAGCAGTTCTCCTCCTTAGGATCTCCCAGTAGGTCAGGAATCTACCCACCTCACAGATAGGAACACTGAGGTCCTGGCAGAGAAGGTCTCTGGAGGAGGAGGAGCAGATGCAGGGATATTGGTGACTGGACTGGACAGCGCCCACCCAAGCCTGCTGCTCGCCTTGTAAGATCTCACTCTTCCTCCTTGTATTTACTAAATGCATGCGACTCCTCACTGCATAGTAACGGTTACAGCTCAGGCCATCGCGGATTTCCATCCTAAAAGTCTGCCAGTCTTTCTACCAAAGCCTGGCTGTGCCCTTCTCAGTAACCCTTGTGCTGTGGCCACTTGCTGTCCCGGGAAGCAGGAGAAACAGCTTGTGCAAAGTGCCCGGCAAATCGCAGGGTGAGGCAGGGAAGCTTTGCCCAGATGTGATCTGCACCAGGGAGACCTCCCTTTTATAGGGAGGGCCGCTTGCCGTTTTCCTGAGGTCCAGCCTTCGCTTCTGAAACCCCCAGGCTGCTCCTTCCCAAAGAGTAGTGCTCTAAATAAGTGAGAAAACAAACCAGCAGGCCACCAGCCGCCTTCTGGGTGGACTCATGCACTCAAGTTGTGCCCAGCACTTGCCAGCTGCCATTGGGTGGGGGAGAAGTGGAGGCTCCGGGGATTGACATGGCTGTCCGAGGCTGTGCAGGCCGGCCCCGGGGTGTGGAGCCTGGGTCCTCGAGCCTGGTCCACATGGCTTGCTTTTCCCGCCAGACAGGCAGGATTCTCCCAGAGGATGGGTGAAGGGGGGAGAGTTTGCCTTGAGTTTTCAGGCCACACAATCACCACAGGAGCAGTTCTATTGCGAGCGGGTACGTGATCGCGCGCACAGACTTTCCGGACCGAAGCCAGAAAGCCACTGTCACCTCAGTGAGGCAGGGGAGGCGGGGCCGAGGCCCGGCGGGTCCCGCTGGCGACCCTCCACCCACGCGGGCAGCAGGTGGCGCTGCGGCCCCTGTTTAACAAGGACACTGGGAAGGTGGAAAGGAGGGGGGAAGCCAGCAAGAAAAACTAGTGGAAAACAAGGATTTAAAAGAAGAACAATTTGTTCCAAAACATTTGCCTCGTAACGGGGTCATCTATAAATTCTGGGATTTCCTGTTTGCCGCTGGGCAGGCAGGCCGGCGGGCAGACCGTTTGCTCCTCTGCAGTCTGGAAGAATCAGCTCAGCTCAGCTCCTGCGCTTCGGCCTCCCCTGGCCCAGATTGGCTCTGAAATTTCCCGGCTTTTGCGCCCGTACTCGGGATCCTTTGACAGCAGGTCTCCTTGAGCTGTGCTCCACTTTCCACGGGGGTGGGAGGAGGAGTGAGATCATGGTCATTTTTAAAGAAGAGGCTGACTTCGTGATCTCCCTGTGCTCTGGTGCTGTCAGGCTGGGTTGGAAGCATAAAAAGAGGGGGAAAATACAAGGAAAGCTAGAGGAAGAGGCTTTTATTTTTTATTATTATTATTTTTTTTTTGAAGCTATGATTTTTCTTCTGTGAAGTGAGCACAAGATTGGCCCTCTTAGCAGATTTCAAATACATAGCACACTGTCATGAACTGTCCTTACCAAGCTGTCCCTCAGATCCCCCAACTTGCTGAGTTTTAACCAAAAGTTTATACCCTCTTACCACACCTCCTCATTTCTCACACCCCTTCCCCCTTAGCAACCACCATTCTACAGTTCTGCAGCTGTGAGGTCGGCTTTTGTAGATTCTACATGTAAGTGATACCATGTGGTGTTTGTCTTTCTGCGTCTGGTTTATTTCACTTAGCATAATGTCCTCCAGGTTCAACCAATTTGGCATAAACAGTAGGATTTCCTTCCCTTTTAATGGCTGAATAATATTCCACCATATGCCTCGACTGCTGCTTGTTTAGGCTTTCATCCATGAACAGACAGGTTGTTTCCCCATCATGGCTGTTGTGAATAGGGCTCCAATGAGCAAGGGGGTAAAGACATCTTTTTGAGATCCTGTTTTCATTTCCTTTGCTTATATATGCCCAGAGTGGATCATTGGGTTGTCTGGTAGTGCAGAGGTGACCCTTCAAAAAAGGAGAGAGCTATTCTGGTCAATATGGAGAGAGAAACTTTTCAATGGGAAAGACTGAAAAGGCTGTTTAACAGCCAGTAAATCTTGAACCCACATGAAAGCCCAAAGCGTGACAATGGTCATTGGGTTAAAAAAAATGTGACCAAGTATTTTCTGCCCAGATGACTGTATTCTGGGCTCTGAGCAGCTGGGCCCCATTTGAGGGAGGAAAGAGGGGCAACTTTTGAATCAGCTGTTCATGAGCTGTGTGACCTTGAACAAGCTAGTTAATATCTTTGAGCTTCAGTTTTCTCCTCTGATAAGTGGCCAACAGTAACACCTGCTATGCCAGGTCTTCTGCTGTGCCAGGAGACTGTGAGGCTGATGGATGACCTGTGCCAAGCACTTGGGCATACCAGCAGTGCAAGCAATCGAGTTTACTTTTCTCTCTTGTTCACACCCCTACGAGAGCCAGCAAGCCTTCTTCACAATTCTGAGGAGGGTCCCAGTGTCTCTGTAGGGAAGACCACTGTGAAAATATTGCTAGTCACTCAAGAAGACATTTAGAATTAGGAGAACTGGGGTTTAGCGAGGACCACACAAAGGTTAAAATAGCGCCTTGTTGGCTATCACGACGGAGCTGGCTGAGGTGGAGTGTGCCGTGGATCAACCTGATGCTCGGTTTCCTCATGGGTAGAAGGGTGGTGGGTTGGGGAAGATGAGGACTTTCCAACTCAAATGTCTACAGGGGCCAGATGTAAGACAAGAAAAGGGGAGATTATGCGGCAGGTAGGTGGACTCTCAGCTCCAGCTACTCATAGTCCAGAACGAATTGAGCCAGATTTTTATGAAATCAGCAACCTGGTGTTTTATGAGAAATGGCCCAACTTATAAATGAAAATATTCAGTCAAACAAAGCCAGTCTGGGGGCCCCATCTGATTCTCAGGTCAGGAGATTCCTGAGTGAGATCATCTGGCCCCTGTAGGCATTTGAGTTGGAAAGTCCTCATCTCCCCCAACCCACTGCCCTTCTACCTGTGAGGGCCACAAGGATCAGGTTGATCCACGGTGCACTCCACTTACAGAAACTAGGACTATGCATCTTAATTACCTATTAACATGGGTGTCTGGAGATTTGAGCCTGTACCTTTGTCATCTCTACCATAGCGCCTGGAACACTGTAGGTTTGTGGTAAATGTTTGTTGAATAAAAAAAAAAGTGATGAAGAAAGCTTATAGAGGACAGGAATACAATAACTGTTATCTATAAATAAACACTTATAACTGATTAAAAAAAGTGAAATAAACAGAAAGGCTTAATTGTTTTTATATGTTTCTCAATTAAAGTAGCTTTATATCTCCCTCACTTTATACTGAGGTCCATTGTAAAAACTTTTTAAACTATCTAAAATAAAACTCTGATAGCTTTGGTTCCTGACTTGCTCAGTGTAAAATATTTAGAGAGAAAAGTACAAGAAAATAAAAATCACTGAAACTTTCACCAGTATTGTTTGTCTCTCAATGTATTCCCTATATGTGTGTGCACGTGTACATGAGTGTACATTTTAAATATTAGGATCACATTGTGTATAAATTTTCATATTTATATTACATTTTGAGCACATTTAAGTCACTTAATATTGGTGAAAATTCATTTTTAATGATAAAAATCCATTATATAGATGTATCACAAATTATGTAATCATTGAATTAGGAACTCCTGACAGGGCCGAGCATATGGTAGCTATTTAGTAACTATTTGCTGAATGGATAGATGGAAGTCTCGCTAGATGGAGAGGTAGACGGATGCTATCTTGGTTATAACTTAGTTAAGTATAGAAGAAATATTGCCCATATTTTTTGTAATATAAATAATGCTATCATAAATTTCCCGTTACCTAAATATTTGATCATATCCTTGGTCATTTCTCTAGGAAATGGGCTTCCTAAAGAGTACGATTATTGGGTCAAAGGAACTGGCTTCATTGAGATTCTTGGTACAGATTGCCAAATTACTCTCTAGAAACTTGAATTCATATTTCCATAAACAGTATACTAGGCTGTCCCTTTCTGGATACTCTTGCCAAGCTAAGTTTTAAGTTAAAAATTACCCTTGATAGCTGCTTATTTAAATTTGCATCTTTAAAAATTAATAGTGATTGGCTATTTTTCCTTCTTGTCATGATTTTTGAAGGTCTGAATTTCTGATGGTTGTATCTGTCGGTTGAGCAGGGGGTAGGGTTGGACTATAGATGTATTCAGCAGAAAGCTTTTTGTGTCAGTGTGCTTTAGATCACAACAGATTTCCCCCTGTCCGTGATAATGGTCAGGCATCATACTTGGCTTATGTATTCTCTTTCCTGAAGGAATACTGCTTTAATTTAGAGGCATAGGCCCTCCCTGGTGGCACAGCGGGTTAAAGCACAACACTAAGAAGCTTAAGCCACTTCCGCAAGAGTTCAATTCCCGCCTGCCCCAGAGGTGACCACATGGCGCGGCAGACCTCTCCTGACCCACCCGCTGCTCCCCTCAGCAGTGTATTTCTTCGATCTGCCTGTTCTGCTCCCCGCTCTGTCTCTGGTGAATCCTCTCACCCTCCACATCTCTGGCCTGTACTCCAGTTCTATATGAATAAATAAATAAATCTTAAAAAAAAACTTAGAAGCATAGATCTATCTGTCTGACTCCAGAACATTCATTTCTATATTTGATCCTGATGCTCATCCTGAAACACAAAAGTCTCATTATCGATCCATCTGTCCACCCGTCTGTCTGTCCGTCCATCCATCGAGCCATCCATCCATCTTTCGGTCCATCCCTCCCTCCCTCCATCCCCCCTTCCACCTTCGTCCCCACCCACGCATCCATCTGCTCACCCCTCCAATTATTCACTTACTCAACCAACAGTTACGGAGGACCTACCATATATTTGTACATTATCTTGTTTCACTCCAAGGTTAAGCCTAGACCAGCTCTGTGCTCTCTTTCTAGGGCTAGTGACACAGGGGTGGAAAATTAGTAGCATCTAGAAATCACACCCAGAGGTGGGCTCAGGATTCCTGGGCAACAACTCTGGGACCTTTAGCAGGGATTGCGACATGTTTGGCCAGAGTTAGGGGTACAGTGTGTGGCTGAAAAACAGAGGTTTTCTCTGAAGAAGTCAAATGAGCCTGTCTGGGATCAAATCCACAAGGGCTGGACAATCTGGTCCCAGCAAATTAAAACAACATGGGCACAGGCAGCTACATTTTGGAAAACAGTGTTTTTGTTGTTTTAATCAAGGAGACTACCCTCCACCCTGTGCCCTTGACAACAAGCTCTGAATTGAAATGGAGAAGAATTTATAAGAAAATAAACAATTTGTGGGCATTCCAGCATAAGCTCCTTTCCTTCTCATCAGCCTTAAACTGAAGTGTCTCTCTCTACCTCATTTCAGCCCCTGTCTCCAGGCTCATGAGGATGGATGAGCCTGGGCCAGGAGCCCGTCTTGAGTGACACTGGAGCGACAGTGCTCCTGCCTGCCGGCTGGAGCGGGCAACCTGCTGCATTCTCCCCATGGGTGCAGGGTCTGTCTCGGGTGTGGTCTCTGCACTGACCGTGGGCACCCAACGGAGACCAGGCTGAGCGTGAATATTAACCATGTCTTGCCGGTATTCTGATGCTTTGACATCTTGAGACCTTGCTACACGCCCTGGGTTAGCCAGCTGCTAGAACTAGTGAGTGACTCACCAGGCAGCAGACCTCTCAAATGCACACCGACCCGCTCCGAGACCCCACCTCCCCCGCCTCCTTTACTGACCTCTCACCGTGGTCACCGCTGCAGGACCGGGTTCGACACGACTAGCAGCAACCCTGGTGTCACAGAGCCTGCTGATCACGTCCGGCAGCCCACCCTGCCCCGCTGCCCTGTCTCACCGATGCCTGCCATGAAGACCACTATAAAGGTCCCTGCCTGTGTTTTCCCTGCTGCCTGCGAGTCCCTGGTGCCCCCCTGTGGCCCTGTGTGTCCCCTTGTGCCTCCTGCTCCTAGGGCTGGAGTGTAAATTTCTCCTTCATCACAGTCACTCCATCACGAAGCGTGTTTTCATACCCATTAAAACCACCCCGGCAGCCTTAAAGCAGCCCACAGTTTCTGTGTCGCTGCTGCAGGTCACAGCCTGATCCTACTCGTGGCCACTTCTGCAAAACTGGAACAGTGATGCTCAGCACTTCTAGGGACTGAGTAGGTGACTGAAGTGACTTTCTTTTTCTTTTTCTCCCTGAAGTTTTGTTTATGTATGCATACAAGAAATGGGGCATTTAAGGCCAGAGGCCCAGGGGCTGAGAGGATTCACCAGAGACAGAGTGGGGAGCAGAACAGGCGGATGGACTGAAATACACTGCTGAGGGGAACAGCGGGGAGACAGGAGAGGTCTGCTGCGCCCTGTGGGTCAGCTCCCTGGCAGGGATGGACATCGTGCTGCAGGGGCTGCGGAGAGATTCATAGTGCTGCGCTTTAAGCCCTTGCACCAGCAGGAAGGCCCAGAAGTGACTTTCAGCCTCTCCCAAACCCCTTCCCTCCGTTTTCATAGTTCTCATTCCTTTATAATAATTGCATTAGAAACAGCCCATTTCTTTCTTTGCCGCTTCTGCCCATTAGAAGGAACGTTTTTGTTCACTGGCGAACATCCAGGGCCCAGAACAGTGTCTGGCACATAGTAGGTGCTCATTTAGGGGATGATTGCTGAGGTTCCCAGCACTTAGTTGTGCTCCCTGGCTTGCTGCTTTCTTCCCTCCTCAGCTCTGGGGCATCCTCTTTCGTGAAAGGGTTTAGATTTGGACTACTTTACAGACCCGAAGCTACTCAAGGAGATTTTTGTCCCTTTTGCTGGCCTGTAAGGCTTGTACTCGTGTGGAGGCTCTGGTCCAAGATGCTCAAGGCACTGTGTGAAGAGTAACGATATAAATGGTGTGCTTTGTTTGTGGCAGGTGGGGCGTGATTCACTGGGGCAAGAGGGTTCCCCAGTGAAGCCAAACCTGTTCTGGAAGTGAGTGGAAAATATAAACACCGCAGAGACCTCAGGAGCCATGGGATCATTTGTGCAGGCAGTCCACCGGTGGCTTAGAATGGCAGATTACTGGAAGGGGACCCTCCCCACAGGTGCCCCTGCACCCCGGAGCCCCTCATGCTAGGGACAGTATTGTTTCCCTCTTTGGCAGATCCTCCTGGGCCCAGTTAAGAGGATCCTCCTGCTGCTCCTTGCACAGAGTGACTGTGCCCCCACTTAATAGAGCACAGAGGTTGTGTGTTGTGAGGCACTCGCCGTCCTTCATTCCACCAGCAGGCAGCTCTGGCCCAGTCCTGCCGTGACAGTGGGGAGGGAGGACCAGCAGAAGTAGTTGGCTGGGCACAGACACGCAGGGTCTCCAGGACCCCAGAGAGGAGGGCCAGGTCAGGACAGGCCCCTCGGAAGAGCTCTGCTTCCTCGACTTTTAAAGTTATAGTTACAAAACCCAGCTCAAACAGATTTAAGCCATGAAGAGAATGCTTCACCTTCCACATGGGCCAATCCAGAGAAGCTGACTTCAGGCGCCATTGGGTCAGAGGGCTTACATGAGAATGCCATCTCTGAGGGTAGTTTCTCTCTATCCTTGATCTCATTTCCTCCAGCCATTGGCAAAATTTCCACCACTTAGTGGAAAAGATAGAAACTGCACACTCTGCCTTCTGTTTGCACGTTTGCTCACTGACTGTTGAACAAGACCTTGTCCTACGCATGTATTCTACAGATGAACCCAGGTTGATGTGCCCAGCACACATGTATGAGAATAGTCATTGTTAATGACAATGAGAATGACATTGTTAATGAACCAGCCGAAGGCTGGAAACAACTTCAGTGGCCACCCACAAAGGACAGGGTCAGTTAATGAGGAGGAATGGTGCTCTCCTGCAGTGGAAGACTGGAGCCCTTTGGAAGGATGAGTTAGATCTAAGTCAGTAGTTCTTGCTCAGGACAACTTACCTCCCAGAAGACATTTGGTAATGTCGAGGGACAGCTTTGGTTGTTACAACTGAGGGGGCAGAGTTGGCACTGATGGTAGCATCTACAATGCACAGAACAGCAGCCACCCCATCACCAAATAGGAATTATGCAGCCCCAAATGTCAGCAGGATTGAGGAACCCTGATCTGTATTTACTGCTACAAAATTTCAAGATGTGCTAAATTAAAAAAAAAAAAAGCACCGTGGAAAACAAATATAAATATAGCAGACTATCCTTCGTGCTAACCAAAGATCTATCTATATATGTGCCTATATATGCATAGAATTCTCTATGAAAGAATAAATAAGAGGTCGGGAGCTAGCTGTGTCTTGTGAAGGTCTCAGGGAGAAGTATGGAAGAGCAATTTATTTTCCCTATGCAGCGTTTTTACTGCAGAATATTTTTAAGCCACCTATGTGCAAGCTTAAAAAAATTAAAAGATATAAAGTATGAACGTCCAACCAGACGTACCCACATCCCCTGCCTGGCCCCTTGCATGTCTTCTCCCTGGGAGATGACGAGGTTAAGAGCATCCCACGAAGTCGCAGTTGGAACAGATCTTAGAGATCATTAAATTTAGGAGTCGTCGCGAGGTTGTAGAAATGCTGGATTAGACGCATTTATATGGGTCTTTCCTGGAGGACTTCTTAGAGCCTTTAATGCAGGGTGTGTGTGGTGGGTCTCAGAGCGGATATGGTGCACAGAATTAGCAAATGTCCTGACTCCTTTACTAGCTTCTTAGGGCTGCCTTGACAAAGTTCCACCAACAGGGGAACGTAAAGTAACAAAAGGGTGTTGCCTCACAGTTCTGGAGCCTGGATGTCCAGACTCCAGGTGGGGTATCCGCAGGTCAGTCCTGGAGGCTCTGGGGAAGAACCCTTTGCGAGCTCTTCCAGCTTCTGGAAGTTGCTGGCGACACTTGGTTTGTAGCTACATCACTCCAGCCTGTCCCTTCATCATTCCAGGACCTTCTCATTGCGTTTGTCTTCACCTTCTTGTGAGGATACCAGTGAGGTTGGATGGGGACGGGGGGCACCCTAATCTTAACTAATCACAATCACTCTGTTTCCAAATAAGGGAACATTCCAAGAGGCCGGGCATGAAGGACTTCACTCTTGTTGGAGGGACCCAGTTCAACTCATGACAACTCATACGTGCGCGTGTGTGTGCGCAGCCATACACACATGGAGGTATAAACAGTCTTCCCGCTTCATTGCCAAAGACTGCTGTTGCACAGGCCATCTTCCAAGACATGTTCATCTAATGTAACTCCTTCACTACAACTGAGGCATCAGAGGCCCAGAGAGGGATAGCTACTAGCTCAAGATCACACAGCAGACTAGAAACCGGGTTGAAACTAAAATCGTGGTCACCTGGACACTAGATAACGAGATTGCACCCATCTGGCAAGAGCTGCTCTTTGTACAGGAGGCTGTGAACGATTGGCGACAGAGACAATCCACATATGCTCCCATTTGCGCATCTTACCACCTCGCACTTGCTCTGCCAGCATACTGTACAGGGAAGCAAACAGCTGCCACACACCAATGACAAGAGGTTTATTTCATAGGAGGGCTCTGAAGGCTGAGTGGAGGAAAGACATTTCTATGCAAACTTCTCCCAGTCATTAGACTGGGAAGATCTCATCTGTATACCTCTTTTCAACAGAGAAGACAGAATTTAAATCTGCACACTTCTGTTTACTGTGTGTCTTTTCTAGTAAACTCCCTGGGTGACTCCCCCACCACACACACACACACCCCCTCCCCACCTTACGCACCCTCTGTTGTCTTAACTAAGCTTTTTTTTTTTTTTTTTAAGATTTATTTATTTGTGCATACAGAACTGGGGTACAGGCCAGAGGCTCAGGGGCGGCGAGAGGCTTCACCAGAGACAGAGTGGGGAGCAGAACAGGCAGATCGACGAAGTACACTGCTGAGGGGAGCAGTGGGCGGGTCAGTAGAGGTCTGCCACACCATGTGGTCACCTCCGGGGCAGGCGGGAATCGAACTCATGCGGAAGCGGCTTTAGATTCTCAGTGCTGTGCTTTAACACGCTGCACCACCAGGGAGGGCCATGTCTTAACTAAGCTTTTGAAGATGACATCTGAGGCTGTGTGGTGAGTTATTCAGTCTTGCTGGGGCCCTGCCATGTATATAGGAGGGGTCATGTTATCATTAACTTGTGCCTTTTTCTCTTATCAGCCTGTATGGTGGCTGTTTGGTTATTTGCCATTCTAGAAGAACACAAGGGCTATCGGAGGATTTCCTTGGCACCTCAACACAAGTTGAGATGTCTGTTAAAGCAATTCCTACTTTTATGAACGTTGATCTTATTTCTTATATTTACTATTCATATGTTTCCTTATTTCATATATTTACTGTTTGGTCTCTTTTGTGTTTCTCTGGTATTTCCCTCACTCTACTGGATATTTACTTTTTTATCCCCCTCCCCTCTCCAGAATATGCCTTAAGTGACTCTGGCTTACTCCCCTTTGCAGACTCAGCAGCTAACACGCAGACACAGTGGGCTCTCAATAAATTTCCATCGCATTGGGACTCTCTCAAGGGACAGGATGTGGTAGGCATTCCATAAAAGCTTGCTGAATGGACGCATGGATGGATGGGTGGTAGAGGCAGGATGAGCGGATGGATGGGCTGACGGATTGATGGATGGGTGGGTGCACGGTGGATGGGCGGACTGATGGATGGACAGGTAGGAGACTGATGTCTGGATGTGTGGGTGGGAGAGCAAGTTGCCAGACCTCTTGTGATCATCCTTCCGTCACAGCCGAGAGCTGCTCCTCTGAAGGGCAAGCACTGCACAGATTCTCTCTTCACCTGGCTACCTGCTTCTACAGCACAGCCTACTCACTTTCTCTTTCCAGGGCTGGGGGCTTCTTGCTAGCTTGCTCGTATGTTCTCTTCTGATTCTGCTGCTGACCATCCAGGCACCGTGCGGCTGAGGACAAGTTTCAGGAACTGTCAGAAGGAGAAGGAAGTGGTTGAGGAGTGGGACTGCGTGCCCTTCCTCTTCCTGCACAGACTTTATCCACCCGGGGGTCAAGATAGCTAGGGGAATCATCAGCTGTCATCCTTCCAGTTCTATGGATAGGGCAGGTCTCTAGAAACTCGGAGAGCAAACCAGAGTCCGGCAGCCCTCCGGTCTCTTTCCTATAGTGTGGCCACTTGAGAAGCAGGCTCCGAGCCTCTACCTCAGGTGGGAGCTGATAGCCCTGGGAAAGGCCAGGGAGTCCACATCTCAAGGCAGGGGGGTGGGGGGGGGCTTCCCCACTTCCCTTTCTGCTGCCCACCCTGGAAAGACCCAGCTCAGCAGTCAGTCTCCGGGGACCTCCTCTTGGGAAACAGCCCAGGGGGATCATCTGTTGCTGACAGTAATGGTTGTGGGAAGCGCAGAAGTCCAGCTCCAGGGAGAGAGCGTGCTCGTCCCACGTGCACCGGTCTCCCCTAGGCGGTTCTGGTGGGTCCTGGTGCATAGACTGCTGGGTGCTGCGCTGCCGCCACACCCCTGGGACGTCACCTA
Organism: Condylura cristata; assembly: GCF_000260355.1. NCBI lineage: Eukaryota > Metazoa > Chordata > Mammalia > Eulipotyphla > Talpidae > Condylura > Condylura cristata. The sequence continues at coordinate 15,300,878 of NW_004567130.1, forward strand.
AGAGCCGATGCCTTAGGCTCTTCCTCTGTGCCAGGCTGTCTCCTTGCGGCAAGACACCTCTGAACATCGCCACTTTGTGGAAGAGAAAAAGGCACTCAGAGGGGACCAGGTCTCCTCAACCCCTGCAGCCAGTAAACTTCAGGGTCGAGACTTGAGCCTTGGGCTCCCAGCAAATCGCCGCTGCCTCTGTGGACGTCTGTGGCCAGGGTCTCTGCGGCCACTGCTGGTCCGCTTTGGAACCAGTGGAGCCTTAGTTCGTGTGTAGACTGAGGGGTGCCGGAGACTTCCTTGTACACTCCAAATGAGTTTCACTATCCTCTGCATGAAGACAAGCATCCTAGAGTGTAGGAAATTTAATAGAGGAAAAGCATAATAGAATTCTTCTCGGGCCCTCCCTGGTGGCACAACGGGTTAGGACGCAGCACTGCGAGCTGGCTGTAGCCACTTCAGTGTGTGTTCCATCCCCAGCCCCGGAGGTGACCACATGGCGCGGCAGACCTCTCCTGTCTCCCCGCTGCTCCCCTCAGCAGTGTACTTCGTCCATCTGCCTGTTCTGCTCCCCGCTCTGTCTCTGATGAATCCTCCCACTGCCCCTGCACTTCTGGCTTGTACCCCAGTTCTGTATGCACAAATAAATAAAACTTTTAAAAAAATTCTTCTCATAAAGAGAGAAGAAAGGATATAGTTTCCCAATGAAATGCCCAGAGTTATCCATCCCCTGGTGGGTAAATGCCTAGCCAGACAGGGTTGGCTCAAAATGGGGCTACTGAGGCCCAAAGGCCTGCCACAGTCTAAGGCACCTTCTGGTGGGGATCCCTGGGAAGTGGGCAGAAGGGGCCAGCAGGCAAGTCTGGGAGGAAAGGAAGAAAGTCAAAGTGCAGATCAAGACAACGGCTGCCATTGTCAGCCTCCCACGGGTCTCTCACCACGTCTCTTTCAAGCGTCTCCCCATGTCTTGACTCCACATGTCCTCCATCCATGTCCCCCAAGTTCCCGGTGCAGGGCCAAGGCCGAGGTGCGAGCAGGCCCTCCTTCGCATGTCTCTGCTCCATGTGCCTCCTCTAAATCTCCTCCTCCGAGTCTCCTTTAACTTCTCCTCGCCACTGGGCAGGGAACATGGTGTCTCCCCCTTTCATGGGGGTTACATGTTAACACCTCCACTTAGCTTGTTGGTCTCTGCCAGACACTCATGAATCACCATAGCCTATCAGGGAGAAAATAGCCCATGGAAGCAAAGATTGATGCTCAAAAACTGAAAATGAATCAATGTGAGTACTTGTATGTCCTTTCTGCATTAACTACTGGCTTGCTTGGAGGGTAGAGTAAAAAGCAGGAACCCCAGGAAATGTGACTTGGGGATCCCTGAGCAATCTCATCGACCAAAAGCAACTCTGCTTCCAAGATCTCACCTGGAGACCTTCATTTTTGTGTGTCTGAAACCCTCTTTAATTTTCAAAAGACTTTAATTAAAATAATACCTCTAAAAGAGTAAGCAAAGTAACCGAGAGCTGCAAAGAGGTCCCCTGAAGCACAAAGGTGGGCAGGAAAATGCCTGGACCCTGAAGATGGGACCCACTGTCCCTACATCTAACGCCACCAAAGCCAGCTAGAAGGGTGGAATATTGTGTTTGCTATTTATTGCTGCATACATTATTGGCACTTAGAAACTTCAAGCAACCGTAAATATCATTTCCAATAGTTGCTATGGGTTCGAATCCTGACACTGACTTAGCAAGGTGGTTCTGACTCCTGCTGTCTCATGAGGGGGCGGGTGAGGTGCTGGCTGGGCCTGTTCTCATCTGAAGGCTTGGGTGGGGCCTATGGAGCTGCTCCAGTGCTCCAGGTGACTCATGGAGCTTTAGGCAAAGTGATGCGTATCAGTGGCAGAGACCTCAGTTGTTTTGTAGGGCTGCTTGAGCATCCTCATACCGTGGCGGCTGGCTTCTGTCAGAGTGAATGAGAGAGAGAGAGGCTAGGTAGGTAGGTAGGCAGATAGATAGATAGATGGATATATGGATAGATAGACAGATAGACAAACATACAGGTAGGAGAGGAGAGGAGAGGAGAGGAGAGAGGAGAAAGGAACAGATAGGAGTGGGGAGGAGGCAAGAGGCTGCAATGTTTTTTATGGCCTTGCTTTCGCAATTAACCCTCCTTTTCTGTGATATCCTACTGGTGATGCCCAGTTGTGAGATATTGGGGAGCCCTCTTGGGTGCTGACTTATGGCCCCCACTATTACACTTTCCAAGTGGTAAGTGGAAGCACGAAGAGTGATTATTCACCACTATATTCCCAGAAGCCTGCTGGTCAGTGCCAGCATTTCATGGGTGTTCAGAAAATACCTGCTGAATGAATCGTGAATGGAAACATGCTTGTGAAAATGAAATGGCTCTGGAAATTAGGTCCATTTTATTTTCTGCTCCATTAGATGTCTTTGGGGAGCAGGGATCGAGGATCATCCTTTGGCATGGCTGGATTCTTATAGCACATGTGCATCATCGAGGCTTATTGTTCAATCAGCCTTTGCTTCTTTTCCATCTGAGTTTTGTGTTGTGGAAGGGAAGGGGTGTGTGGAAACTCCATGGGGAGGAACTCTCCTCTTCTTGGGATGATGAAAGGGTCACTTTAATTGAAATAGAGTTATAACCAGTGCCAGATTTAAGCACAGGGCTTCTCATATGTCAAAACCTTCGAGGAAAGAGATTATACATATGGGCAGCATATATATATAAATGTATGTATAATTTATGCAATATTTCTCCTATTCGCACTCTCTACTTAAGCTATCCATTAAAGCCCATCACATTAATTTAATTGAAAAATTCTGGGGGAATTGTATTAGCTTTTTCCCATTAAATTAACATTACAGCCTTCAAATAGATGTCCTGGATGTCCATTGTTGCTAACAAAATTATTATGCAAATTGAAATCTGGCCTTTCTGGATTTGGCCACTAGCTTCCCACCTTCCTCATCCTTCCATGACCCTGTTAATTTAATTGCCCTTTCCCCCTAGTTCCCAGGCCACAGAAGCAGGACCAACTCGCTGGACGGTGCTGGAGGCTCTGTGCAGAGTCCAGGCTCTGTGCAGAGTCCACGCCCTGAGAAGCAGCTTAGAGCCCTAATCTCTGGTCTTCAAGTTCCTGGCATGAGCACACTTGTCTCAAAGAAGAGAGAAGGGTGGGCAGCCTCCCCCCCCCAACTAGCCCTGGTACCCCAAAAGTGTACTTGGTATTAAAGAGCCCAGGTGTGTAGTTGGGCAGACTGGATGTATGAGTTTTAAGCAAATTTCCTAACCTCTGTAAAGCCGAGACCTGCCCTCCCTCCGGGGGATTCTGGGGACCTTGGGAAATAATGGCCAGTCTGTAGCAGGTAGGGATTCATAAAGGGCTGCTGGTATCATTTATGCACTCACTTATTTATCCACTCACTCATTCATTCAAACTTTCACTCAGGAAATCATGCCACAGCCCTGCTCTACGTCAGCCCTGGTGGTGGTCAGGGGAGGGGCCTGACAAAGACCAGTGGCCCCAGGGGTCTGCTGCCTGCTGCTTATATGGGAGGGGACTGGGCCAGAAACAAGCAGGTAAGCAGGTTAAATAATAAGACTGTGAATAGAGGCAAGAGGTTATGCCATCATTAGCATCTTAAGCGTGTTTAAAAAGTGAAGTGTGGTCCCTGGACTTGCCTGCTGTTTCAGCGACAGAGGAGGAAGGCTCAGAGTGTGTCAGAGAAGCCTCAGGTAGACCCTGGGCCAGGTGGAGGGTGCTTTCTGCAATCTGAATTTCAGGACCACAGAGCAAAAAGATCTCTTGGAAAGTGCTCTTTCCATGGGGTAAAGCTTCCCCCAGTCCAACTTGGGTCTTACATTACTGATCTAAGTTCGGGAAATGATCCCTTGCTCACCTCTGGGTGAGCACCAAGATTCACCTGCCATCAGGTGTTTTCATGGGCATGTCTTACCTTTCTTATCTCATCTTTCCCAGCTGTTCAAGCCTCAGAAGTCCTTCCTTTTTCATTAATGTGCCCTTCTTTCACATAGACACCAAGTAACAGAAAGCGAGCTTGAGAAAGGAAAGCCAGGAGGTAAAGAGAAATGGTGTATCTGTACCTGGGAATACTTTCCAGCCATAAGGAAAGATGGAATGTTGTAAGAAGGAAGGAGTCGGAGGGACTTGCAGGCAGCAATGCAGGTCAGCGTGACAAAGTCCATGTGACAAAGCCAAAGACCGGAGATTTACATAGCTGGCCATTGACCATGCAAAATAGTTCTAAAAACTACAGCCACTAATGAGCAAAATGAAGTTTTGTTCAGAAAGGTGGTGGGAGGAGAAAGGATCAAAAAGCCATAGAGATGGGAGACAAAATAAAGAAAACGAGAAAGAGAAGTCAAAGCTTCCTTTGTCTTTGGGCATGGGAAACACATCCTAGAAACATCCATGCCCACGTAACAACATTTCAGTCAATGACAGACCAATGAACAGCAGTAGGTCCCACACTTCTATTACTTCTGGACTTGTAGCCGTTGTTAAACAGGTCCTAAGGTTTATGCCGACAGCAGCCTCATACACCACCCTGACCCTCACACAAGGAAACAATTTCTAGGTGTTATCTCCCGAGGGCTCAGCGTGATAGAGAGCACCAGGCATGGAGACCAGTTTGTCCTGATCTGTTACAGGCTAGTTCTTCTAGTGATGCCAGGGCTAAGCCACAGCCCAGAAAGAGGGGGACAGTCTTCCCTGCTGTTCCTGTCACTGACGCTGGGTAACAGGTGAGCCCAAGCTCAGTGACTTGAAACTATTGTCATTTATTAACTTCTATGATTTCTGTCAACTGGAGATTCAGAGGCAGTGGCTGGGATGTTCTACATCAGGGTGTCTCCTGAGACTGGGGTGGGTCGTCAGACTTCTTCATACTTGTATATGGATGGGAAGATGACAGTGGGACTGCAATACCTGGCTTTTTGGGAGTCTCTGCCCCTAAGGTTTCAGGGCAGTGGTCTTCCCACATGGTGTGATCAGAAGCGCCCAGTGCGTGTGTTGAGAGAATCACATGAAGCCTCGCTGTCACTGCATTGTGCTCTGTTGGCTCTATGGCATTATGGCCAGCCCAGGTGGAAGGGAAGGAGAAATCGACTCTACCTGTTGATGACAAGAAGCAAGGTTTTGGAAGACCATCAGGGACTGCAAATATGGCAGTGGATAGCATCTGAATTACGATGGTTCTGTGTTCCCATGCGGCAGGGAAGACAGGAAAGCTTCTGGGAGATCACGTAGGGGCATACCTACGAGATGGAGCATGGGTGGATGTATACTCATTTCTCTTCTACCTCCAGTTCCTGACACTGAACTCCTGAATCTCCCCTGCAATTTCCTTGTGGATGGGAGGGAGAGGAGTATCTTACACAGAGTTCCTGAACCCCTGGGATTTGGTGATGGGAGTGACTTTGGCTCTAAGGAGTCCATTCTGATTAACTTCTGAAGTGTTTTGGGAAGGGGGCATCTCCAGGAAATCTTTCCACCCCACTGTCCATTCTCTGCAGAGCAGAGATTACCTGGAGATTGAGTGAATAATCACGCCTATGGGAGAAAACCTCCATAAAGCCTCATAGACTCTGCGGCTTGGAGCACACACCACATGCTGGAGGGTGGTATGCCCAGCCCCATGGGGAGAAAAGCTCCCACAGGACCTGCTGATCTCACTCTCTGTCCCTCTCAGTCTGGCCGTTCATCTGCAATCTTCCTAATATGCTTTATAGTACATCCGTCATCATAACTAAGGGTTCCAGTGTTGCTTGCTGTTCCTGCAAATCAGTGAACCTGAAGGAAGAGCGGTGCTGTGACAGCTCCTGACTGTCCAGCCCTGCAGACATAAGTGTGGGTCCGCTGACCACCCCAAGTTTGTGAGATGATTTGAGCGGCAGCGGTCATGTGGGACAGGCAGTGTCTGGGCCCAGGCGGAGCTTCGGTGCCAGCACTAAATGAAATTGAAGAGCATCGGGCGGGGTTCAGAAAGTGAAAAGGATGGTACGTGGAGGGAAGATGACTCACACATTCGGTGTCCAGCTATTTCTGAGACACACACAACAGGGAGAGAACACTTGGTCCACTGGACTTCATGAACAGTAAAATGTCTTGTTCATCAAAGACTCCACTAAGCGAGGGAGGAAGAGGCAAAATAAAGACATCTGACAGAGGACTGTATGCAGAATATTTGAAGAACTCCTGCAAATCAATAAGAAGAAGACAAAGAACTGTTTTTTCTTCCTTTTTAACAAAATGGGCAAAACACACAAGTAAGCTTTTCACGAAAGAGAGACCCAAATGGTCACTAAACCTGTCAAAAGGAAGTCAGCCACCTGGTCGCCAAGGACATGCAGTTAAAACCACAATGGGAGTCTGTGTAAAGGCTTTTGGGTGGTCAACTAAGGCCTTTGCACTGTACTGAAAGGTAAATTTTACACATAGATGTACAAGAAATTACACAAAACAGAAATCTGCTCATGCACATGATCGCAATGCTGGGTAGTTGGAACTCTTACACACTGAAGGTAGGAGTGCAGATTAGTACAGACTCCTTATAATGCTTTATCCAGGAAGGCTTCCAACAGTGATCTGTAAATGTGTAAGCCAAAGACGCCTTCAAGAATGGTTGCTGTCTATAGGCATACCTCCAGGAACCTATCCAATCTCGTCTTATCTCGGGTTGGGCCTAGTTAGTACTTGGATGGGAGAATGGTTGTTGTTTGGAATTTATTTTTATTTGTATAATTTTCAGTTCCCCTTGCTTGGCTTGGCTTTTATTACACAACACCAAAGGCTAGGTGAACTTATAAACAACAGACATTAATTTCTTACAGTGTCAGAAGCTGCAAGTTCAAGGTCAAACTGTTTCTGTGAAAGTCTACTTCCTGGCTTCTAGAAGGTGGCTGCTTATTGTGTCCTCATACAGGGGAAGGGATGAGGGAGCTTCTCTGGTTTTCTTTTAAAGGGCACTAATCCCATTTAAGATGGCTGCATCCTTGTGACCTCCCCAAAACCCTACTTCCTAATATCATCACATTGGGTGAGGTTTCAACATGCACATTCAGTCTATTGCCAGCCAGCTCGAACTGGAAAGAAACCAAATGTCACTAGTACAACAGATAAAATGTGGCAGGTTTTTACAGCTATATATATACTTGCAACACTATCTGTGGGATATCATACAGCAGTGAAGTTAGACAAACCCACAAGTAGCACAGATGGACCACACTCATCAGTCATTGACTGGAAGTGCTGGAGGATTCCATGTACCTGAGGGTAAGAACCAAGAAAAATAAATGATGATAGAAGCCAAATCAATGGTTACCTTTGCAAGGGGAATAGGCAGAATGATGGGGTAAGTGGAAGGAGCCCAAGAAACACTTTTAGGGTGTAGGTAATGTTCTGAATCTTAATCTGCACAGTAGATGTGAACATCTGTTCACTTGTAAAAATTCATGGATTTGCATGCTTTTCTCATATGCATATTATCTATACTTCAATGACTGTCCATGCTTTAAAGCTGAGTTCAGCAAACAAGAACCCCTGGAACACATACCTGCTTTATAAATAAAGCTTTATTGGGACACAGCCATATCTACTCACTTCCCTGTTTTTGGAACTGTCTTTGTGCACCAGAGTCTAGCAGTTGTGATAGAGACCAGATAGCCCCCAAACCCTAACAATGTTTTGTTTTTTGTTTTGTTTTGTTTTACAGAGAAAAAAACATACTGGTCCACATCATACAGAGTATTATTTTGAAGCCTCATTTCATCCTTCAGCATATTTTAGAGAAGACTCAGGACTGATTTTCAAGGATATGTTGGCCCTATTAAAAGCTCTCCGTCAACTCACCCCCATGCTTAATTGGGGTGTCTTCTCTTAGCCATGTCTCCCATTGGGGTCAGTGTTTAAAGACAGCATGTCCAGAGGCCAACCCCATCCTGCCTCCCAGAGACTTTTCAAGGTAATCTGATCTGCTTTTAAATTTTCTTTCCTAATTCTGCTTTAAAAAATTCCCATCCTTTGAATCACAGAGGTAATACATACCTTTTATAACAATTCAAACAGCAAAGCAGAGTCTAAAATAAAATTCATAGTCTCTCCTCTCCAATCCAATTTCTTGATGCAATCACTGCTAGTAATTTCACTTAACTGTTTACCTATTGTTTTCTTTATTTATAAAAGGACATAGGAACCATTGATAGGGGTGACTGGGGTGGGAAGGTATGGGTGGGGGGAGAGTCTTATTTTTTAAAATAAAAGTAGGTCACACTTGCTTTCATGTTTTAACAAGGTATGTGGCTATATCTCCCGACTGAGATGTACAGATTTTTAAAAATAATGTTTAATAGCTGCACTATAGTTCTTAAATATGTTATTTGATCAATCATTGTCTTACTAATACACTTTCAGATTGTTTCCAGTTTTTTTTTTCTTCTAACTATTACAAGTGATGGCGCAATAAACTTCTTTGTATATTTATGTCTTTACATACTGGCATTTTCATTTCTGATGGATATATTCCCAGAAGTGGGAGTGTCAGGCCACAGTTTAAATTTTCAAAAATACCAACAGTTGATTTTCCGCTACGTTATAATAATTTACAGTCCTCCCCTGATGGTGTTTAAGAGAACTGGATTCCTTACACCCTCGCCAGCTCTGGATGTTACACATATTTTCCATTTTTGCCAATCTGATGGGTAAAAAATAGTATCTCATTGTTCTCATTTGCATTTCCCTGACAAGTGAGCCTGAGTATCTTTTCATATGTTTATTGGCTATTTGCATTTCTGCTTCTGTGAATTCCGAGGCCTGGCCCATGCTTCCATGGGGTTATCGGTCTTTTTCTTATTAATTTGTCAGATTGTTTTCTAAATTAAAAACATTAACTCTTTATTAGCTATATGGCTGCAAATATTTTCTTTGCTTATTGTATGTTTTTCCATGACTCTGCTTTAGACTGAAAAAAGACAAAATTTCTGCCCCCAGGTTCTTGCTAAGAATAGAACTAAAACTGCTTTTTCGATGCTTATCAGCATCTGAGCTGTAGAAATAATATATGTGGAGCTTTGTTTAAAGCAGTGGTTCTCAAAATTTTTCTATTTTTCATAACAGAATCTTTTTTTTTCTCCCCCAAACACTTTCTTAGGTAGATAAGAGAAAAACTGTGATGGTTCAGTTAGTCCTCAGGGCTCTGCGCTTTTCAGGTCTTGTTCTCAGCCCTTCAAAGTGAGAACCCCAGGTGCTCCGTGGAACCTACTTTGAGAATCATTGACTCAGAGTCTGCTCTCCCTCCATTTGTTTAATCCGTTCTCTACAGTGTGTTCCACAGAATATTAAGTAGGATATTAACAAGTGCTTTGTGCAGAGAAGACGCTGGGATTGTTCTCTGGCCTGCCAAAATGAGGCGTGCTTTCCCCTTTAGAACTAGATCACACTTTGATTCTTTTGAGATGGAAATGCTAGTGTACAGAGAGACAGGAGCAGGACAAAGGGTAACACACACCCTTTCTTTCTTTTCATGCCTGATGCCAAAACAAATAGACAGTTATTGCCCTCGCTGCTCCCGGCCATCTGCTGAAGGTGCGGCTAGTTTTTGAACTGACCTGAGCAGATATTGCTCATTTAACGATCAGGTGATAGATATCTGAGGGGTCTTGTCTGACATCTACAGGGGTGACCGGCAAGCAAAGGGGTGTACTGACCCCTTTTTATTTTTTCAAGGGCTGAAACTATGAGGCTCTTGGTGACATTCAATAACACCTTTCTTCTGCCTTGTTTGGAATTTGAAAGGACACATTACTCCCGATTTTTTTTTTTCTTTTTAGTTCTATCTATAAAAAAGAACAAGTAAGAAGGATTTTACACAAAGGTGCTTTTAGCAGGAGATTTGTAGATATTATTCTGTTTCCTTCCTAGATCCTTTCAAAAAAGGGCAAAGGAAAGAGAGATTAGCATTCCTTGCTTGAGAATAGTAGACTGTTAGTCTCATCTGTTCCTAAAAGAAAGGAAACTCAGTAGTAGGTGGGTGGCTCTACCTCGCATTTGGAGACTGCCCCTTGGTTCTTGACCACCAGTGATCAAAGCTTGGGATGCGCTGGGTTTCTTCACTGTAGGACTTCTCAGAGACTTTAAAAAGTTGGAGGTCACTGTGAAGTTCCAAGAGTCTTGGGGGTGGGCCCTCACCTTTCCCACTTTAGGCAGAACTTCCTCGGGACTGGCAGTCATCATGTGCCCTTTAGAACAGTCTAGACTAGATAGTCAAGCAGCTTTCCTTGGGTAAAACTGGACTACCAAGGAATTGCCATCTTTAATTCCTTTCTTTTGGCCACTTACAGATTTCTTGTGTTGCACTTCTCTTCACCTTCGTTGAGGTAGCGCATAAAGGGCTCATTGTGTGAACTTGCAGCATTTTCACGGTGCAGATTTCATTGATACTGCTTATAGTGCTACAAGAACAGTTGTCCTGAACAATTAGTTGCTTATATCGAATCCCTTCAATTTTGTGACTGTTATATTTCCTTCTTTACCTTTACCGCCAAGATGCTCAAACCAGATTTCTGGGCCATTGCGGATAATGACATAGAAATTGTGATATCTGGGTAACAGTTTTATACTTTTTTTTAAACTTATTTTCTTACTTTTATTTTCATTTAGTCCCATTTCCTTGTTCTAAAATGTATATTTTGTTGTAGTACACACCTACACATGTATTCCAAATAGCTTGTATTAAATGCCTACTATGTACAAACTCCCCTCCAGGGTCCTGAAAAAATAGAGATAAATAAGGTGTGGCTATTGTCTCCAAAGGGCACATGGAGTTGCTGGTGAAATAAATAGATGTAAGTAAATTACACGATCATGAGCCATAAATAATCACTACAGTGCTGTGTTAAGTAATAAGAGAAATATTTCTCAAGGGCTCTGGATATGCCAAAGACTCACTGCCATGTGGGTACAGGAGGAGCTGCTGGGGCCTCCCAGCTCATTCAGGTCTAGGACTTTCCAGAACCAATCTCCAGACAAGTGAGTCTGCCAGACTTCAGATGATTCCAGTCCCAGACCGAGCCACTCAGCTAACACTGAGTACAACAGAGAGGGCAGCTTGAGTCCTGCCAAGATGACAGTTGTATGAAAAAAACAATGTTGTTTTGAACTAAAAAAACAAGAGAGCGTTATGGGAGCCCAGTAAGCCCAGTAAAGGGAGCTTTAGGGAGACTGGAAATCTCGCAAGAAGGGTGGGGAAAATGGACTGTTAGACGGGTGAGGTTTGGAGTGTTTGCTTACACCTTGAAAAAATATCCAAAATTGCTTTGATGCATCTGTGTAGTTTTGGAGAGGTGGGTCTGTTGCTCTCACTGGATTGCTCAGAAAAGTTCATGACCTATAAAAGGTTAAGATCTATGGCCTTAGAAGGGAGTAGATAATTGCCAGGACAGTGAAAAATGGACAAAACAGGCAAAGGTATGGAAGCATGGAAGCTGGTTTTGGAAACTTTCTAGGGTAAAACGGACTGGAGGTCACATTCACTCACTTCAACACTCTCCTCCACCAATGTCTTAGTAAGCTGTTGCTGTGCGTCAGACATTGTGCTGGGCGTCATCCACAGACATGACTTGGTTTCTTCATGGAGCTTATGGGCTGTAGACCCTTCCCCGGAAGGCTGTCCTAATCTCCAAAATCTCATTCTCAAGTCCTCACTGTGTCTCTGAGCATTTTGGGTTCCACCTTCTTTGTTCCCTGCGGCCCTTCCAGGAACTAACTTTGACCTTATTTGGCCTTTTCTCAATCACCGTGAGAGCACCATGATGTTTTTTTTTTCTTCAGAAAGAAAAAGCCCGCAGACTTCTCAGTTGAACTGAAGGATGGAAGCAGCAAAAAAGCAGAGTTGGAGAGAATCGTGTCACTGAGGCGCTTGTACTTGACTGTGGTTTCACTCTGAATCTTGATCGTGTGCAAACAGCATCTCTCAACACCCACATCTCCAAGAACTGGGTCCCCTGGAAGAACTGTTTACCTTCTTTCTTTTTCTTCTCCCTGTCTTCCCTACCGTCCACCCCCCCATTCTCCCCACAAACCTGTCCTCAAAGCTACATCAGGGTTGCTCTATCCTTCAGTGTTGAACTGAATTCTTGGTTTTATCACTCTCAGTTCTATGTGTTGACCCTCAAGTTTCTCATATCTCAAATGGGTATACCCATATAAGAAAGTGATGTTTGTGGAAATTTTAATAACCTCAGGTGAGGAGTTTTGTAGAAGTCTGTTTGTCTGTCTGTCTGTCTGTCTGTCTGTCTGTCTCTCTCTCTCTCTCTTTCACACACACACACACACACACACACACTGTATCTAATTAGCCTTTGGCCTTAGCGGGACAGTGGAATTTTCTCAGAGTATCTGGTTCCCTCACTTGTTGATCCGTTTGCCTGTGTGTTTGGTTGAAGTAAGCTGCTTGATAAACCAGCCTACAGCCACCTCATACTCATTCTTAAAACATTCTCTTCCAGGCAAGGAGCTTCTAGTGGTTTCGAGTAGAGGAAGAATGAACACCTTTTCTTTCTTGTTGTGTTCCCAGAACACAGGTTCAAGCTTGTCTTTCCCCCCCAAGTAAGTTTCATTCTCTGGAAGTGTTCCTTGAATGTTGGCAGGCTCAGAGCATCTGTTCTCAGTGCACCCTAAACTGGCCTGATGAAATGTCCGTGTTATCTGGATGTTGCTCAAAAAGTAGAATTGACGTGAGGGAAGACTGTGTGTCTGCAGAGGAAGGCGAGGGTGTCGGGAAGGAAGACAGCCGCTCAGCCTAGTGGGTAGACAGTAAAAGAAGCCCCCCAGGCTCTGAGTGAGAGCCAGCGGCTTACCGCTGTATTCTCTAGTAAACACCTTAGATAAGAGGACTCTTGTTTTTGCCTGTCTGGCACCTGTTCTCCTTTCTTCTGGAAAGAGCAGCCCAGTTTTGTTGGGCCTTGCTCCTCCCCCACTGGATACTGTCTTCCTAGTGCCATTAATCAAGGTGACTTGCCCTTCTCTGGTCAAAAGTTCACAATTATAACTAGTCCAGACATATTTTCCCAGAAAGAAATTTGAGTCTTGAAAGCTGCCATAGGTTTGGGGTTCACTCGCCTCAAGGTCTGAGCCCTAAAAAGACTATCAATTAGTTCCTCTGGGTCTCCAGAGCTGCTCTTGTCTCTGTTCTTTCTCAGATCCTTTCTTTGGCTCTTCTATTCTGTGAAGCCCGCTAGCCCCTGCCAATGTATTGTTTTTTTTGGTTTTTTTTTTTTTTTTGTTTTTGTTTTTTTTTTGCTGAAGTTAGTTAGAGTCAACTTCTGCCTCTGGCCATAGTGAAGTAACTGGCACCAGATTTCTTTTCCAGCTGTAAACAAGTAGAAAAGTGGACAAGATATAGAAAACAACTATTTTCATTGGACGATAGGCAGTGCAGAACTGTGAGCCCAGAATAGAGGCAAATGAAGTCAACTCTGTGATCACTTTGGTTTTCTGCATGGCAGTACTTTTTATTATTTTTAAAATAATATAATAGTTTACTTTACATCATTTTGTGCCTTTTCCCATCTCAGTTGTAATCCCCGTGGGCTTCCCATCACCAGATCACCGTGTGCCATCACCATAGTCCAGTACATTTCCTTCCCCCACTGTTTGTGACCCCATTCCCCACTGTACCCCTGTAAATGTCTCTGGTACATAGTTGTTCATTATTATTATTATTTTATCCCCTGGTCCTTTATATACCTGCTAAGTGAACCCATCCGGCATTTTTCCTTTTCTTTCTGGCTTATTTCTCTAAGCATGATCTTTTCCAGCTCCATCCATGTTGCTGCAAAAGGCCATGTGTTTTTGTTTGTTTGTTTGTTTTTTCTTACTAATATTCCATTGTGTTTATGTACCACATCCTTTTAACCCAGTCATCTACTTTTGGGCATTTGGGATGTTTCCATGTCTTTCCAATTATAAATAATACAGCAATAAACATGGGGATGCTAGTGTGTTTTTGAATCAGTGTTTTTGTATCTTTTGGGTAGATACCTAGGAGTTGGATTGCTGGGTCATATGGAAGCTGGCATGGGAATGCTTTTTATATTGTAGCTCAGGCATGAATGTTCCAAGGAGAGCTAGATAGCTGCTTTGAGTTGAGGAGATACAGATTATTATATGTGGAAGTTAAAGAGGTCAGGATTTGTAATGCAATGTTCAAGAGAAGAAGTTGTTACATAAACAAACAGAAACCTGTATAGAGAGTCCCTTGAGTTATTGACTAAATACCAAGTTGCTCAGTCTTGTTGTAAAATGCAAAAAATAACTACTGGGGAGGTAAAAGCAAAATAGTTCTTGGAGCTCTCATGGGCCTGGGGGACATGTCAGAATAAAAAACAGCTTGTAGATCCCAGGCATTCATTAGAGGACACAATAAGGTCTCACCTCAGTAGTAAAGATAAATGAGTTCTATCCAAAAACTTTTTAAAAAGTCTAAAGAAAATCAAGCTGATCAATAACTTAACTACCTGCCAAAAGGAACATCAAGGAAAACAAAATAAAACAAAGCAAAAATCGGAGTATTCAATTGCAAAATGGTAATGATGTATAACATCTAATAAAAACTCACTAGACAGCTGAAGAAGCAAGGCCATATGACCTATTACCGATAGAAATATCTACTTATCTATAAAAGACCCAAAGTGATAAAGATGATGTGGGTAACCAAGATTTTAAAGCAACTATTTTAAATATGTTCAAACACTTAAAAGAAAATATAATGAGGAGTGGAAGCTAATTGTAAAAATCTATTTATTTTATTTATTTATGCATACAAGAACTGAGGTGTAGGCTAGAGGTGTGGGAGTGGGGATGAGAAGATTCACCAGAGACAGAGTGAGGAACAGAACAGCCAGATTGACTGAAATACACTGCTGAGGGGAACAGCAGGCCAGATAGAAGAGGTCTGCACCATGGAGGGCAGCTTCCTGGCCAGGCATTGAATTCAGGTCTTAGCAGTGATAGTGCTGAGATTTTAACCCTTGTGCCACCAGGGAGGCCCAGAAAGTGGAAGGTATTTTTTAACAGAACCAAATGAAACTCCTTCTTCTAGAGATGAAAATTGCAACATCTAAATTGAAAATTTCACTGGATAATTTTAATAGCATATTAAAGATTGTAGAAGAGAAAAAATAGTACAAGTCATGACATAATAATAGAAGCTATTATTCAAATAGCAACACACACACACAAGACTAGGAAAAAAAATCAGGAATCTCTGTAATAATATTAGATGGTTGACCTCACATATAACTGGACTTCCAATAGGAAAGGAAGGTGGAAAAATGTTAAATGCTAATAGGCAAAGATACTCCCAAAACTATAGAAAAACAAGAAACTCAATAATCCAATCAGGATAAACATAAAAAAAGAAACAACATCTAGGCACATCACAATCAAATTGCAAGTCAAAGAAAACAATAACGAGCAAGTCAAGTAATAAAAACAGTTAAGATAAGAAGATAGAGCACATATAGTGGACAAAGATAAATCATCACCAGTTTTCCCTTAAAGTAATGTAAGCCAGTCCTTATGACAAAAGGACCTTAAGTATTGAAGTTTGAAAAAAGCCATCAACCAAGAGTTAGTGTTCAGTGAAAATATCCTTTAAAAATCAAGGGAGGGG